>NW_027069512.1:1213911-1386842 GCF_002906115.3 Quercus suber | reverse complement strand
TGTTTGGTACATTTGGGCAGGAGATCCCACTGATCGCAGGTCCACTACTGGTTATTGCTTTCTTCTTGGTTCTTCTCTGATTTCTTGGCGAAGTAAGAAACAGTTTCAACCATTTTTGCAAAATTAGAATATACTTCCAATAATTCAGAACGATGTTTCATATTAAAAATCCAGCTATAGCGACAGTAATCATCAACAAAGACAACAAAATATCTAGACCCACCAATATTAGAGACAGAGGACGGCCCCCAAACATCAGAATGAATAAGGTCAAAGATATCAGTGGATATTGATTCACTAGTATTGAAAGGCAAAGCTAGTTGTTTTCCTAACTGACATGAAACACAATCAAAATTTTCTATAGACACTGAACCTAACAAACCTTTAGAGGCCAATTGTTGTACCCGAGAGAAAGATGCATGACCAAGTCGAGCATGCTAAAGTGCAAGGGAAGGAGTGGAAGAAACTGCAGCAGCTGCAGCAACAGAAACAAGAACAACAAGTGGAAGACGAAGGTTGTCCACAGGAAACATACGCCCAACTCTGGGACCGGTCCCAAGCTCCTGTCCTGTCCTAGGATCCTACACAATGCACCCAGAATAATCAAAGGTAATGCGATAATCCAATTCAGCTAATTGTCCCACAGAAAATAAATTATAAGAAAGATCAGGAACATTAAAGACTCCAGGAACCGAGAGGTTGGAGGTTGAAACTAAACCTATATTATGACCAGACATTGTGGAACCATTTGCTGTGCGAATATTAAGAGGGTGGGGTGCAGGTTTAAGATCAGAAAATAAGGACGAGTGAGATGTCATGTGATTGCAACAAGTAGAATCCATAAGCCAAGAGGTAGGAGACATACCAGATAAAGCTGAGAGAGAAAAGGAATAAGATGCATTACCAACCATACGAATGACATTGGCGATGATATTTATAAGGTCATCTCTGGAAATGATGAAAGTGGATCCAGAAGACTTAGACTGTGTAAAGATAGGAGCGATTGGTTGGACACTTTCAGTGTTAGCAACAGTAGCAGCAGAAATTGAAACAGCTGATTTGTTGCGATGATAGCAAGTCTCAATATTGTGGCCAAAACGTTTGTAAAATTTGCAAAAACGTTTGATGGATTGGCAGCAACGATTGTTGCAATAAGAAGAAGACCTGCCCTTATTCTTCATTTAGAAGCAAATTATGCAAAAATGGACTGCAAAAATGAAATCTACGCGAAAAACTAGGTAAGGAGAACCTAGACTGCAAAAAGTCAACTCTGGCCCAAAGTCAACAGTCAACGGATGACGTCAACAGGCTGACTGGTGATGACGTCAGCAGATGATGTGTTGCTGATGTAAGCAGGTGACGTCAGCTAGGGCTGACGTGGTGGTGATGACGTCAGCAGGTGTCCCAGTGGCGCGTGTAGCGTGTGAGGCGCGTGGGTCAGCTTCGCCGAAGATCTTAGCGGCGCGTGAAAGCGCGTGAGCCAGCCAATGAAGGTGATTCTTTGCCGAAGATGCAGATCGGGGAAGGACGATTCTAATGGTGTCGACGGAAACAAGATTGGAGTAGCCCTGGTGGCGCGTGGAGCGCATGGATGTATTGGCCGAAATGTTGACCGGCGCGTGGCAGTGCGTGGATGGTCAGATGTGGATGTTTCTGGCAGCGATGTGTAGATCAAGTGAATAGCTACACGGTGATATGTCTTATGTCCTAATCGGAGGTCGAAGGTGACAGATCCGATGATGGCAGTGGTTTTGGCAGTGGAGGAGCAACTTTTGGTGGTGGAGATTCAACCCTGAGGACCTCTGACGGCGGGGAGCAGTCAGGAGAGGGCACTGAAAGGGTTTACTGACCCTAGAAGTTGAGGCAGCGGAAAATACCGACAAAACAAGATTGCAAGACACAAGAAAATTAGAGCAGTGGCTCTGATACCATGTTAGAAATACTGAATATAATTGTATTGTATTTCCTTATGAAAGAATGTACATAGGTGCCTTTATATAGGAGGCATATGTGTGCAGTACAAGTAAATATCTGTGCTATACAAGTAACCTTACTGGGCCTAAAGCCCACAATATATTATACACGTTAACAACGAGCGTTATACAATGAGAAAAACTCTTACGCGAAGCTGGAAGGTGTGCCAGGGACCATGGGCTGCATAGCTCCAGAGTGCTTCCATACTGGCAAAGCCACCTGCGAGTCCAATGTTTATGGTTTTGGGGCATTGTTGCTAGAAGTGGTATGTGGTCAGCGTCCATGGTCCAAGATTGCAGGTTTCAGTTCCTTGTGGATTGGTTTTGGTGGTTGCATCGCGAGGGACGAATATTGGACGCTGTGGATGAGAGGCTGCAGGGAGATGAATACGTGGTTGAGGAGGCACAGAGGCTTTTGCTCCTTGGCCTTGCATGCTCACATCCAATTGCTGGGGAGAGGACCATTATTCAGATTATATCAGGAGCAGTGGCGGTTCCCCACGTGCCACCATTCAAGCCCGCTTTTGTGTGGCCGTCCACAATGCCAGATAGCAGCAATAGTAACAGCATGATGGCTAATGTCACAACAGCTGATTCCACTCCCATTTCCATGTGATCTTGGCGTTTTGGGTCAGGTTCGGAATCAGCTGGTTGGACACCTCACTATGCAAGCAGGGAAAGCTATGGAGGTGCAGGTGGAGGTTACAGTGATATATAGCTAGCTCTCTCTTGTAGGGATGAATTACTACAGTACTACTGATCGATGCACCATTAATTTCCTATTTGATATTTCCTTTTCTACTTCTTTTCTGTTTTAATTTCCTTCTGTCTAAAGAAACAAATTTATAAATTCTGAATAACATTCTTCAATTAAATTTGGGCTGGGAATGAGTAGGCTCAAGATCCAAGCCGTATTAAACAAACGATTATTTTTTGCTTTAAAATGTCAAATGTGTGTACAAACTTAATTACCAAGGAAATTATATATATAGATCTCATGATTTTACTTCTGTATATGGTCAATTCACTGCTATGTTTCACACAGCATGACGTTTATCTTCTTAATTACACGTCCATTGTCATCTAAATTAGTCCAAATCTCCGAAATTTTCATTTGTTCTTTCCAGGATTTCCTATCATCCTTTTGTCCTCTCGTGTGTTTGAAGCATGCTTAATTGCTTCTGCCAGTATATTGAATACCTTAGAACATTGTTAAGACTGTATTACTGTAACAATGTTCGATACCAACTATTCCAAATGATATCACAACATGCATAATTGCAAAGTCTGAAGTAACATAAAAAGCTTAGGCCTAAGATGAGCCTTTTATTAGTTACATAAACTGGCAAGTCTTGACTTGATACGCATGCATTTATGGGTTGGTGCGTACAAATTGGAGGGCTTCACCAGCTTGCAATTTTGTGGAAAGCCGGAGTTTCCTATATTCTTCATAAGTAAAAGGGAGAAACTGGCGAGGGTTGTCAGAGTCAACAAGTTCTGGTGGGGCTTCAACTGCCTCTTCCTTGGGTCCTAAGAGAAATGAAGCAATTGACACTCGGATACATGCTTCCTTGCACTGTACTCGATGCTTCACGTTACAAAATCTTCCATTGCTCCATGCCTTCAACAGATATTAACAAACATTAATTAACTCAAAATCAAAAATCAAAAATCAAATCATATAGTATTATTATAAAATGGGATCCTCTGCATGCATATTGCATACCTTAGCAACATCCCCAAGATTGACAAGCAAGGTGCCTACCCAGGGATCCACAGATACGAAGGCGCCAGACTTGTCCATGACTTCAAGACCACCCACGTTTTCATCATCTTGAAGTATGGTTAGGAATCCTGAATCCGTGTGTATTTGTACACCAGAGGATCCTACAGTTTCAGGTGTGAAGTTGTATTTGTTAATTCTAAACTGGCAAGGCCATCCCTTGAACAAGTCGCTAGCCAAACCCATACTTTTGGCCAACATTCGTCCCAAATCAATGGCCAGCTCGTGTATTGCTTCAGCATACATCTCTATTGTTTCTCTGACAATAAAAGTATTGCCCAAGTAGAATTAAGCTTTCAAAACAAAACAGGTGGTTCAAACATGTGAATAACAAACATGCTCCAAAACTTGGGTAAGGGAAAAATCATCTAGGAAACTACCAATTTTTAGTACATAAGCTTCACAAACTGATGCCCCATCAACATAATAGTTCATACTTAATATGGACTTCAAATTTCATGTTAATAAAGATCTTATTAACTATCCAACAGTTATTAATCTGTGATTATCTTAATATCTATGAAACATTAATTATAATCTTTTGTCAACATAAAATAGTCATAAAAAATCAACGTCTTATAATTTCAAGCCATCATATATGTTTTACTTTAAATCTCAAGTCTTGGCATGCAAATTATTTGTGTTTTGTGTTTAGAATTTTGAGAAAATTGTTACACTAGAACAAGAGTAGTAGTATAAGTATTAATTAATTAAGAGGGAAAAAAGAAAAAGGAAGGAAGGAAGAAAGAAAGAAAGAAGAGCCAGGGAGGTGGAAATAAAAAGATGAAAATTAAGAAACCTTTGGTGAGGGGAGAGATCCAATTGAGAAGAAAAGGTACGCAGAGATTGAGAAGAGGCCAAATCATAGAGACCCAAGGCCTCATAAAGAGGGTTGACCTGGGTGGGTGCCATGTAACCACTGCCGGCTATGACGTCTGTGTTGCGCATTTTGATTTCCATGGGAAGATCAAGCACTTCTCTCACCACTTTCTTCATCTCTGTCATCAGACTCGAGGGGATCTTATGGTTCACAATCCTGAAACAACCCCACTCCTCCGATGCTTCTCTCAGTCTCTTTAGCTGTTGCTCTCCATCATCTTCTTCCAATTTCTGCATATCAATCACCGGGAGACATTTCCCCTCCTCCTCCTCCTCCTCCTCCTCCTCCATCTTATCTTAATTAATTTGCTCTCTACTTCTCTCTACCAAATACTTGATCTTAACTACTCTCTACTATTCTCAAAAAAAAAAAAAAAACTACTTCGTACTAAATACGTAGGCTTCTCCATTCTATACTAATACTCATACCTAACTTTCTCTCAAAAAAAAAGGGCTAAGGCTTTCACTGGACACTAGCCAGTCCAAAAAAAAAATGCTCATAAGTCATAACTAACTGAATAAATAAATGCTTTACCTTTTTTATTATATATTACTTAATTTCTTCTTAGTAAAGTAAATTAATGGAATACTTTCACGCTAAACATGATATAAGAGTCCCAGCAACTCATCTCTTTACGGATACGGAGTTGGACAACGAAAAAGAAGAAGAGAACTTTTTTTTTAATCTTTAGTTGACCAATTTACACCCTCTTCTCTTTGCCCTCTTTAGAGATATGCTTGCGCCAGGTACAATTTTTACCACAAGTGACCCACGTAACAAATTGTGAAAGATAAAAAAGTAATGATAGATTTATATAAAGACACATTTTTATTATTCATGACTCGACATATAAACAAATTTTTGCCACATAAAAGCACAAATTATATCATGTGACGCTAGCATATGCCCTTTTTGTTTAAAGTTGCCATCTCCGAAAGCTGTCCTAGCTCTTGAGGTTCCGTATCTTACACACCTTGATCATTTGTCCTTTAACTTTCTTTTCGGCCTGTTTATTAAACTCGTCTTGATACAATGCAACTTAAGTTTTCAACGTTGTTAGTTTCTTAATCCTTTTATTCAAAAAACTAATCCAACGTGAAATTAAATATATTTCCCCAACATAATTTCTCTCTAAGTTAGTTTATAAAGAAACTCTTTAAACTTTTTATATATATATATCTTTTTGGGTGTAAATTCTAAAAAATTTATATTCTTTATATTCTTAACATGCATATTAAATTTTGTTTAAATGGAATATTATTCACTATTCAGTCAATAAGCTTATTTTTTATACACAATTTTAAATTACAAAAACTTTTTTTTGTTTAAATGAAAAACTTAAAATTTTAACATTTGAATGACATACAATTCAAATATCATTTACCCAATTCTCTAACTTTTAAACTAGTTTTATTTTTTATTCAACCTGTGAACTAAAACTCTATAATTTACCAAACACCCGTGCATCTAAAATCTTCAGTCTTTTTTTGGTCTTTCCCAACCAAACCCAAGAAGGTAAAACCGTGGCCTAGCCTTATGCCACCACCAACCACCAACACTAGGCTCGTAATGTAAATGTTACACTACAACCAGCTAGGCTTAAATCTATATCATATATGTTACACAACTTTCCAAACAATCTAAACTACTTGTACTCCTTATCAAAAAAAAAACAAAACAAAAATGCAAAACTGACCCTCTAATTTTTACCTTTTTCATTTCAGTTCTCTAACTTTCAGTTTTATCAATTCAGTCCACTAATTTTCAATTTTTGTCAATGCAAAGCTCAGTAGAGAGAGAGAGAGAGAGAGAGAGAGACAGAGAGAGAGGACTGAAATCACTAGCTGCTCTCCTCACTATCCTTCGCTGCTCTACTCGCCATGTAAACCACAACCACCCTCGATGCTCTGCCTTGACTGAATCGGTGATGGGTGTACTCCGTAGCTTCAGCTCCATCTATCAACCCCTCATCTTTTCTATACTTACAAAGCGTGATAGAATCAATAATAGATTGTTGGAGACCAACGATATTGATGTACCATATGGGATGGTCAATCACAGGTCCATGATCTTCAACAAAAAAATCTTCTTGGGTATCAAAAAGTATTACTGCATTTCTTCTCCTTATTCTTCTATTCCTCCTCGAGTCGCAACTCCTCTTAATTGCATACATAATCCCAATCAAAAGAACTCCACAAACCATACAAGCTGTGACAATCAAACTGATTTCAAATAAATATTTTTGGCAATGACTGTAACTTTTAGGACCCGAAGAAGGTTGTGGTGGTGGTGGTGGTTGTCATTGTAACCATGGTACTGGTGGTAGTCGTTGTGGCCATGGTAATGGTGGTCGTGGTGGCATTTGGCTAGTAAGCAGTTTTCTATGATGAAGCCCCATAACGAAAACAGAGCAAGAAACAGGGGATAGAATTAGAAACACATACCTCTTTGTGTTGTGTATGCAAAGAAAAAAAAAAAGAAAAAGAAAAAAGAGAGAGAGACAAGAAAAGATACTGAAATTGTCTTTTACTTTCCACCGCAACTTGTGGTTTGAATTGATGTGTAGTGAATGATTCTGGGTTTTAGCTTCATTTTTCCACGATGTGCTTTGTTGTGGGGACACATCGCTTTGAGTGAAAGACTAGTGCATTTACTCAGTAGCTTCGTTTTTCTTTGGTTTAGTGGAAGTCAATACACATTACAAGTCTTCTGCGTTAACTTAATCCTTGGGTTTCCAAAGAAGCTGGTGGTTTCAGTCCTCAACACACACACACACACACACACACACTAGACATGGGCGAACTGTGGCTCACTCCAAGTCGACGAGGTCGGGTCTAGTAGGATTAAAAACTTAATCTAAGTCTTTTTGGTAAAAAAAATTAATCCAAGTCTTTTTGGTTATAAAAACTTAATCTAAGTCGTAACACTATTTTTTTTTTTTTGAGATAAAAGATAGAATTTTGTTGAATATAACCAAACAATTTACAAGTAAAGTATTACCCTGTTCAGCCATAGCCAAAACAGGGAAGAAAAACTATCCAAACAAAACCAAAACCCAGTCAAGCCGAGAGTTTTTTATGCTTAGTGGTTTGGCCGAAACAACCTCTGTGATTTTTTCCAAAAGACCTATCTTGGCTACAAATCGTGAGGTAACCCTTCGGATTCAATCAATTAATTAATTTTTTTTTGGCCCATAAATTCACATTATCATGATTCCAATACGGAAACCCATGGGTTAGGCTAGGCTAGAACTGATCAAACCATGCCTATATCCAAAATCATTCCATATCTGGGACGAAAGTCAAACAAACTCAACTATAATATCACCTACCTAAGTAAAAAATCAAAGCAAATCTGGGGAAAGATCCACAAGTTCATCTTCCAAACTAGATCCCATCAAGTCACCGCTATTGACCATTGCCACCGCCACCAGCCCCAGAGAGCACAACACAACCAGACTTGACCTCATCGACTTGGAGTGAGCCATCGTTCGCCCACGTCTACCTTGCAACCCCATCAAATCTGGTTTGTGTTCTTATCTCTGTTGTGCATTTTTCTTTTTCAATAGAGTTAACACAAAGTAAAACATAAGCTTTTCTATTCAGTGAACTTGAAGAGTTTAAGTGAAGAGTTTAACCCTAGTTGAACTTGAAGAGTTAAGTGATTTGAATTTTAATTGATGTGGCACAGTTTAAGCCTTTGATTTCTGGTCAACCCATAGTCACCCAAACTCCTAACCGATCCTGCCACCCTTTAAAATACAGACTTTTAGGGTTGTGGGTTATTGGATTTTCTTGTAGAGAACCCTGATCAACAAGCTAAACGGGTTATGGGTTTTGGGGTTTTTATTTTTTTAATCTGGATTTTAGGTGGCTGTTGGGGGTGGATTTGGTTGGATTTGTGCTGAATTGTTGGATTAATGCTTGGATTTGTCAGTTGATAGTGGCTGGTCTGTGCTTGTATTTAGTGGTGGTTGATGGTGGCTGATCTGTGTTTTGTGTTTTTTACTCCAGACACTTGAAAATATTTGCACTGTAAATGTTTTACTAATGTAAATCAAGTCTCTAAGACTCAATTTTCAAGTGGATGCCATGTGAAAAAGNGGCACAGTTTAAGCCTTTGATTTCGGTCAACCCATAGTCACCCAAACTCCTAACCGATCCTGCCACCCTTTAAAATACAGACTTTTAGGGTTGTGGGTTATTGGATTTTCTTGTAGAGAACCCTGATCAACAAGCTAAACGGGTTATGGGTTTTGGGGTTTTTATTTTTTTAATCTGGATTTTAGGTGGCTGTTGGGGGTGGATTTGGTTGGATTTGTGCTGAATTGTTGGATTAATGCTTGGATTTGTCAGTTGATAGTGGCTGGTCTGTGCTTGTATTTAGTGGTGGTTGATGGTGGCTGATCTGTGTTTTGTGTTTTTTACTCCAGACACTTGAAAATATTTGCACTGTAAATGTTTTACTAATGTAAATCAAGTCTCTAAGACTCAATTTTCAAGTGGATGCCATGTGAAAAAGTGTCAGCTCAGATCTCATCAGAACATGACACAGGATTAATTATATTGTTTGGCAAACAAGGTTAATTCCCAATTTTGGCCGTCAATTCAGTCCTCTAACTTTCAATTTTTGTCAATGCAGGGCTCCGTTACAACTCAATTAGTGGCTGCTGTTAGACCTACTAAAACGACGCCGTTTTGCATTTTTTTAATTCAGAATTAAAAGAAAATAAGAAAAATCTAAAAAAAAAAAAAAAAAAAATTAAGGGGACGTCGTTCCCCTTCCCATAAATCAAAACAAAACAATGAAGACCCAAATCCCTAACCTGTGTAACTTTGAGAGAGAGAGAGAGAGAGAGAGAGAGAGAGAGAGAGAGAGAGTGTGTCCTTGCAACCCCATCAAATCTGGTTTGTGTTCTTATCTCTGTTGTGCATTTTTCTTTTTCAATAGAGTTAACACAAAGTAAAACATAAGCTTTTCTATTCAGTGAACTTGAAGAGTATAAGTGAAGAGTTTAACCCCGGTTGAACTTGAAGAGTTAAGTCTGTTAACCCTTGTTGAATTTGAAGAGTTAAGTTTGTCAACCCCGGTTGAACTTGAAGAGTTAAGTGATTTGAATTTTAATTGATGTGGCACAGTTTAAGCTTTTGATTTATTTTAAGCAAATTTGGTCCCTTAACTGGGAGTTAAGTGATTTGAATTTTAATTGATGTGGCACAGTTTAAGCTTTTGATTTATTTTAAGCAAATTTGGTCCCTTAACTGGACACTCTCCATTTCAAATAGAAATGGAGAGGATCCGAATCCCTCCTACTGGTGACAATTCCACTGTTGATGCCTGATTTTGTTACTTATGAAAATTCCTTTTTATTTTTAGCAGATGCCCGTCATGTTTTGGGCTTTTTGTAAATCTAATTTCAGAACAATTGCTTTTTAACCTGTCTTGAGAACAATATTTGTTACTCAGTTGTTTGTGGGTCTTTTGGATGTAAAAACAATGGTAATTGCCCCTGGTTTTTGGGCTTTAATTATATTTGCTACATACTTACTTGTATCCATGGTTGTGCACTTGCTGGTTCATGATTTGTTTGCGGTATCTTCCGTCCATACTTTGTACTTAGCAAAAAATTTTAGTTTCACACTTAGTTGTTTTCCCGCAACTTGAACCTCTTCTGGGGATCTCGTCGAGGGTTTTGGTGAGGTTCAGCCTTGGCTTTGTTCTGACTTGTTGCATGGTTCTTGTCCCCTCTCCTTTGGATTTTTCTTTTTATCTTGTCTGGGTTCGCCAGTAACTTATATCCGTCGAGGCGGAATCTTGTTACTTGGCCATTTTGCAACTTACACCCATTTAAGGGATCTTGTCATGTTTGTTTAGCTTCGTCAGTAACTTACATTCGTCAATGTGGAATCTCGTTACTTTGCCATTTTGTGACTTACACCCATTTAAGGGATCTTGTCGTGCTTGTTTGGTTTTGTTAGTAACTTACATCCGTCAAGACGGAATCTTGTTACTTTACCCTTTTGTGACTTACACCCATTGAAGGGATCTTGTCACTTAGACTTCGTCAGTGATTTAAATTCGTCTTGGCGGAATCTTATCACTTTGTCTTTTTGTGACTTACACCCATTTAAAGGATCTTGTCACTTAGGCTTTGTCAGTGATTTACATCCGTCTTGGGGGAATCTTATCACTTAATCATTTTGTTTTGTACGGCTGACTAGACCTGCTTGCACAAAGACATTAGCTGAATAATTCTTCTATTAATTTCAAGAATGGATACATTTGTTTGTTACATCTATTGATGGTACTTCTTCAAGTGCTCGATGTTCCATGGCCTTGGAAGTCTCTGTCCGTACGGGGTTTCTAGGTGATAACTGCCTTGCCTGGAGTAGTGGACCACTCGATAGGGTCCTTCCCATGTGGGGCCAAGTTTTCCTTGTGCAGAGTCTCTTGTTGCTATGGTGACTTTGCGCAGGACGAGGTTACCTATGTCAAGTCGTCTGAGCTTTACCCTCTTGTTGTAGTAGTCGACCATTTTTTGCTGGTATTTCGTCATTCTATTGTAAGCTTTCTCTCTCACTTCATCCAGGCAATCTAGGTTGATTCGTAGGTGATCGTCATTGTCATGTTCGTTGAATACCTTTCGCCTGATACTAGTAACGCCTACCTCGACTGGGATCACTACTTCAATGCCATTAGTGAGCTTGAAGGGGGTCTCTCCTGTTTGGGTTCTTGTTATGGTCCTGTAAGCCAACAGAACGTTAGGTAATTCTTCCGGCCAGGCACCTTTCACGTCGTCCAGCTTGGTCTTAATGATCTTGAGTAGTGTCCGATTCGTCACCTCCGTCTGTTTGTTCGCCTAAGGATGCCCTGGAGATAAGAACTGGTTCTTGATACCTAGGTCTGAACAAAAGTCTTTGAAGCCTTAGGTATCGAACTGTCGCCCATTATCTGAGCTTTACCTAAAGTAGTGGAC
Organism: Quercus suber; assembly: GCF_002906115.3. Taxonomy (NCBI): domain Eukaryota; kingdom Viridiplantae; phylum Streptophyta; class Magnoliopsida; order Fagales; family Fagaceae; genus Quercus; species Quercus suber. Next base: position 1,375,230 of record NW_027069512.1, on the reverse strand, counting down.
GACTCGATAAGGTCCTTCCTATGTGGGGCCAAGTTTTCCTTGTGTAGAGTCTCTTGTTGCTATGGTGACTTTGTGCAAGACAAGGTTACCTATGTCAAGTCGTCTGAGCTTTACCCTCTTGTTGTAGTAGTCGGCCATTTTTTGCTAGTATTTCATCATTCTGCTGTAAGCTTTCTCTCTCACTTCGTCCAGGCAGTCCAGGTTGATTCGTAGGTGATCGTCATTGTCATGTTCGTTGAATACCTTTCGCCTAATATTGGTTACTCCTACCTCGACTGGGATCACTGCTTCAATGCCATAAGTGAGCTTGAAGGGGGTCTCCCCTGTTGGGGTTCTTGCTGTGGTCCTGAAAGCCCACAAAACGTTAGGTAATTCTTTCAGCCAGGCACCTTTCGCGTCATCTAGCTTGGTCTTGATGATCTTGAGTAGTGTCTAATTCGTCACCACCGTCTATCCGTTCGCCTAAGGATACCCTGGAGATGAGAACTGGTTCTTGATACCTAGGTCTGAACAAAAGTCTCTGAAGCCTTGGTTATCGAATTGTCGCCCATTATCTGATATGATCATCCTTGGAATCTCGAACCTACAAATTATATTTTTCCATACGAAGCCCAAGATCCTTGCTTCTGTGATGGTTGCAAGTGTCTCTGCTTCAACCCACTTCGTAAAGTAGTCAATAGCAATTAGTAGGAATTTTACCTGACCTTTACCTAGAGGCAGTGGACTGACGATGTCGATCCCCCATTGCGCAAATGGCCACGGGGATGCTATCATCATCAGTTTCTCTGCTGGAAGTCGCTGAACATTCTTGAATCGTTGGCACTTGTCACACTTTTTGATGAGCTCCACTGCATCTACCTGCATAGTAGGCCAAAAATAACCTGTTCAAATAACCTTGCTTACAAAAGATCTAGGGCCGACATGATCCCCGCAAATCCCTTCGTGGATTTCTGCCAGGATGTACTTAGCTTCCTCTTCGTCGACACACTTCAAGTAAGGCATGGAAGAGCCTCTCTTGTATAAAGTATCATTAGGGATCGTAAACCTGGCCGCCCACTTCTTGACCTTTCTGGCCTCATCTGCATTCTGTGGGAGGTACCCGTCCTAGAGGAAAGACACAATGAGTGTCATCCAACTGTTTGTGCTCTGGATTGCAAACGTTGGAACTTCTTCAATGCTAGGGCATTTCTGGACCTCTAACATCAAACCTATGTCCGTTGCTTGTTCTTCCGACGATGCTATCATTGAGATTTCGTCTGCTTCCATGTTTTGGCTTATTGGGATTTGTACAAATTCCACTTTATCAAACTCCTGAGTCAGATGCTTCGTCAGCCTGAGGTATTTCTGCATTCTCTCTTCCTTTGCTTCGTATTCTCCCTTGATCTGCCCAATCACCAGCTTCGAATCATTTTGAACTAACAGGTTCTTAGCTCATAATGCCTTTTCGAGTCTCAGCCCCGTCAATATTCCTTAGTACTCGGCCTCGTTGTTGGTAGCTGGAAATTTCAGTTGAACGCCATACTTGAGTACTTCTCTGTCAGGGGTGGTTATGACGACCCTTACTCCCCCCCTTCTTTTGGGCTGACGAACCGCCGATCTGTGTCGTCCATGATTCGACTTCATTAATGAACCCATCCTCGTCCAAGGAGGTGAATTCGGCGATGAAGTCTACCAAAGCTTGCGCTTTAATGGTTGTCCTGGGATGGTACTCAATATCGAATTGGCTGAGTTCAATTGCCCACTAGACCATTCTTCCAGATGCTTCAGGTTTGTTCATGGACTTCTTGATGGATTAATCCGTCATTACTAGGATAGGATTTGCTTGAAAATACTATCTTAGTTTGCGTGAGGCTACTATTAAGGCGAACACAATCTTTTCAATTCTTGGATACTTTGATTCAGCCCCTTGGAAAGCTTGACTAACGTAGTACACTAGGAGCTGTTTCTTGGCTTCTTCTCGAATCAGGGCTGCACTCACAGCTGTAGCTGATACTGCCAAGTATAAGTATAGATTTTCTCCTTCCTTGGACGGGCTTAAGAGGGGTGGATTACTTAAATAGTGTTTGAGTTCTTGGAATGCTGCTTCACATTCGTTGGTCCAGGCGAAAGCCTATCTCAGAGTCTTGAAGAAGGGAAGGCATTTGTCCGTTGCTCTAAAGATGAATCTATTAATGGCTGCAATCCTTCCCGTAAGTTTCTAGACTTCCTTGACGGTCTTGGGCGATGTCATGTTGATTATGGCTTGCACCTTCTCCGGGTTTGCTTCTATTCCCTTCTGGGACACCATGAATCTTAGAAATTTCCCTGAGGCTACACCAAACACACACTTACTTGGGTTTAGCTTCATATGGTACTGTTTGAGGGTGGCAAACTCTTTTAGATCATACAGGTGGATGAGTTCTTCCTTACTCTTGACGAGCATATCATCCACGTACACCTCCATATTCCTGCCGATCTACTTACTAAACATCTTGTTTATTAACCTCTGATAAGTAGCTCCTACATTCTTTAATCCGAAAGGCATCACCTTATAACAATAGTGCCCTTAGCTTGTAATGAAAGCAGTTTTCTCCTGATCTTCTTCAGCCATTTTTATTTGGTTGTATCCCGAGAAAGCATCCATGAACGTCAACAGCTTATGTCCAGCTGTAGAATCTACAAGTTGGTCTGTCCTTGGAAGAGGGAAACTATACTTCGGGCATGCCTTGTTCGGGTCCGTGAAGTCCATACACATTCTCCACTTCCCATTTGTCTTCTTCATTAAGACGACGTTTGCAACCCAATCAGGATAGTACACTTTGCGGATGAATCCTGCCATTAATAGTTTGTTAACCTCGTCCGTAACCGTTTGGTCTCACTCTGGGGCAAAAATTCTTCGTTTCTGCTGGACGGGCTTTCTCTTTGGGTCTACATTCAACTTATGCTAAATAACTTTTAGAGATATGCCTGGCATATCTTCGTGACTCCATGCGAAGACATCTATGTTCTCTTTAAGGAACTGGATGAGCTTTGTTCTCATTATAGGACTTAATGTCGTCCCTATTTTTGTTGTCTTTGTTGTGTCTCCTTCGTCCAGTTCCACTGTTTCTGGAGTTTCCATTCTCTCTTCCACCTTCTCTTCAATCATCCATGTATGGTTCTCTTTTGCAACCAAGACAGTCTGGTAGCATTCTCTGGCTAGGACTTGGTCTCCTTTTACCTCACCTACACCGTTATCTGTTGGAAATTTTACCTTCAAGCAATAAGTAGATGTGGCTGCTCTCCAGTTGTTGAGTGTAGGCCTTCCAATAATTACATTGTATGACGAGGGGCAATCTACCACTAAGAAATCTAACTGACGAGCCAACTGCGTTGGGTAGGTCTCCATTGTCACTGTCAACGTAACTATGCCTTTGGGATAGACCCTGTCTCCACTAAAACTAACGAGTGGAGAGTCAAATGAGCGTAGTCTTCTTGGATCTAGCTTCAGTTGCTAAAAAGTAGGAAGGTATATTATGTCCATGAAGCTACCATTATCCACGAGGATCATTTTGGTGTTGAATCCCTCTATAGTCAGCATTATGACTAAAGGGTCGTTATGAGGCTGCTTCACTCCTCTGGCATCCAACTCGTTGAAAGACATGTCTTGATCTGTCCGTCTTTGCTTAAATGGGGGTATCATGTGGATGCTGTTCACTTGTCTTTGCATGCTTTTTTGAGGGATCTAAATGATCCTCCCTTGAAGGGTCCCCCTACAATCTTCTTTATTTCTCCAATCACATCTTATGGAAGCTAGGACGAACAATCTTCATTCCTAGATGTGAACTCGTGCTGACTTTTATCACCGTTTCGGACTTACTATACTCCTTTTTTTTTTACATATGTATGTAGTTTCCCTTTTCGAATCAACTCTTCTATCTGCTCCTTCAAGTCCCGACAGTCTTCTATGTAGTGACCATGATCCTTATGAAACCAACAGTACTTATTCTTTTCATGAGCATGGGGAGATGAATGTAATGGTCTCGACCATTTGAGGTAGTGTTCGTGCTTAATCTGCGTTAGAATTTTGTCAACAGGCATAACTAAAGGGGTAAATTTTACCGTTCGAGGATTCTTATCGTCTTTCCTCCTGTTGCCAGCACCGATTCGACGATCTGGGCGCTTTCGCTTCTGTCCCCTATGCTCGTCGTCCTTCCTTCCTTTGTCTCCTGGTTTCTCTACATCCTTTATGGCTATTAATGCGTCTTTAGCATTCATGTACTTCTGTGCTTTTAGGAGCATCTCTGCCATCGTTTTTGGAGGATTCTTCACGAGTGAAGCCACGAGATCTCTGGATTTTAGTCCTACTTTGAAAGTCGTCAGTTGCACCTTATCGTCAGCTTCGTCTACCTCCAGGGTCTCCCAAGTGAAGTGTTTTACATATGATCTTAGGGTTTCCGTCTCTCCCTGTTTAATAGTAAGTAAGTGGTCTGCTACCCTTTTTGGACGTTGCCCCCGATGAAGTGATGCAAAAAGGCGTTGCTCAACTGCTCGAAGTTATCGATGGACGATGTTGGCAACTTTGTGAACCATTCCCTTGTAGCTCCCTTGAGAGTAGTGGGGAATGAACGGCAAAATATCTCGTCAGGTGGCTGTTGAAGACCCAATGTCGTTTTGAAGGTATTAAGATGGTCTTGGAGGTCCTTAAGTCCGTCAAATGGCTCAAATTAAGGCAAGCGAAATTTTAACGGCACTAGACACTCTAGGACTATTGTAGTGAAGGGCGAATCCGTGGCTCTTACCAGTCTATCAACGCTCAAGTCCGTTTTCTCCTTTAGGGCATTCCTTAGCTCGTCCATCTCCTTCCTCATCTCTCTAAGGAGATCTGAATTCTATTCGTCTAAAGTAGTAGGTTTTCGATGGTTGCTTCTTCTATGACTGTCTCCCTCGTCTTCCAAGTTGCCTTTAGATCGATTCTCCTCTTGTTGGAGCCGCAGCTTCATTTCCTGGTTTTACCTAGTAAGTTCTTCAACAGTGGCCGCAAGAGTCTGGACTTGCTGAGCCAAGGTTGCAGAATCTTGGCTAGACTCCATCTGAATATAAAAGTTTATGGAAACTACGTTTTCGAATGTAAACACGAAAATGTGTTTCCCACAGACTACGCCAAGCTGATGAAGTGTAAGTTCTTCAACTAGCAGATGGAGCCAATTCACAGTTCACGTGTATGTCTTCTTAAAGATGGTCACTGGTGTGATGCCTATCACAACGTCTCCGATGCTAAAGTTAATATAAAGGAGCTTTATGAAGTAAAACAAAATAGCAAAATGGTAGTAAAATTATCTCAGTATTTTCTTATACCTCCTGTTGATATCGTGAGGGCCTTATATATGTCTTTTGCAACTCCTACCCGTTGAGGTAGTTATGGTGGCCTTGATGTTCCTTTTGGTAACGTTTTGTGCTATGTAATGTGGCTTTTAACGTGCTCCAAAGACTCATACAACTGGTCCTTTAACCGCTCCAGGTGTAATTGGCTACATTGAATGGCCTGGTTGTCTTCGTCAGTGATGCGGGTATTTGCTTAACTCGTCTGAGGATGTCCTCGTCCGTAATTGTTGAGATCGTCTTTGGGAGATAAGTTCGTCAGTCCTGTCATCTTTCATCACATATTGTGGTTTAAGACAATTGATAAATATGATTCGATAGAATGAGCAAATGAGCAAGGCCTAGTTGAAATGAACCGATTTATTGATTTTGTGATAAAGACCTTCTTCAAAGTGTGTTCTATAATAATAATAACAAAAATTATTTTAATTAATTTCCTATTCTTCTCCAGATAAAATTGAATCATCGGAAGTTACTTGATGGAATGTTGGACATATGTGGAGTGCCACCGGAAAAATTCAGAACCACATGTTCAAGTATTGACAAGTTAGATAAGCAACCTTTTGAGCAGATAAAAAAGGAAATGGTAAGAACACTTGTATGCAAATACCGTTGTCTTACTTGGTTATTATTATTTATTACTAGGAGCAATAGCCTATCTAGTTGTTAGCATTTCATTAATATAAGGATAATTTTGTGATCATCTTTTTGTAAATATGTTGGATTAGTAATTTAGAGCCTAATTTTTACTCTATTGTAATTTTATAGGGAAGCTTGCATATACATTCTTTTTACTTGAGCTTTTCTCTTTGCAATAATATTTATAAATGAAATGTTGGATTAATAATTTAATTGTGTATTCCATTTATATCATTGCATGAATTTTAGTATGTTTGGTTATATATTTCTTGTTAATTATTGTTAGGTGGAGGAGAAGGGCTTATCTGCAGATGAAATAGGCACTTTTGTGAAGGAAAGGGGACAGCCTTTGGAACTATTATCTAAGCTTAAGCAGCAGGGCAGCAAGTTCTTAGGACACAATGGATCTGTTGATGCACTGAATGACCTAGAGATTTTATTTAAAGCTCTTAAAGTGTCAAAGTGTATTGACAAAGTGGTTTTTGACTTGAGTCTTGCCAGAGGCCTTGATTATTATACTGGAGTCATATTTGAGGCTGTTTTTAAAGGCGATGCACAGGTAATTTTTTAAGAAACATCTGTATTTTTCATTTCATTTATTTTTTCTTCCTTGTGAATCAATATTGTTTTTGGTGACACTTTAATAGCTGATCCTTTTATAATGATGCCCAAGGATCTTTTCTCTTATTGAACCGGGAGAATTTTTTTTAATGGTTTATTATCATATTAGTTGTGATCTGAACTGGTAAAATTGACCAGCCAAAACTCTAGAAGAATAAATGTACATTGAATTATTGTGATAATTTGACATGGCAGTGACATGTGCCTATGCTCTAATTTAAAGAGCACGCTTGAACAATGCATTCCATCCTATCATATTGCTGTTGATATATGTGTGGCTGGTTTTGTATTGGTGGCATTATATGTTAGCTTTTCATGATAGTAGGTCATTGGTAATCCTCTTGTATAGATGTCTTTTCTCAATTCTTTTTTTTTTTTCTTTATTATTGAAACTTGTGTGACGAAGTTTGGATGGCGGTAATGTTGTATGTCCATTTATATCTGATATGTTTATAGATCCTAGTGCTGCTGTAGAAGCTTATGAATTATTGTTCTTAATTTGCTTTGTCTTTACTCCTCTGTAGTTTATGATCCTATGACAATCATATAGTTCTATGACATGGATCATTTTCAGTCTCTAGAGTTTTGATTATTTCAGCCATTTACCTGTGTTGTCTGATTTCTGGGGGTAGGAAAGATGATTTCCATAAAGAAACTTCATGTTACTGTTTTTGTTTACATAAGTGTTGTGGGGTGACAACTGTGATGAAGGAGGAGGTTGGAAAAGGATTGTGGAAAGAAAAGAGAGAAATTGAGTCATGAAATGAAAAAGTCTTTATGAACTTATTCAAAAAAATGTCAAAGGTTTTATGAAGTGTGAAAAATAAATTTAAAAAACATGAAATTTTTGAGTCTTAGAGTTGACATTAATAGCGAATGTCAATAATTAATTTTTCATATTTCTTTTTGGTTTGATTTAAGTTTTCAACATGTAGTATAGAGGGACGAAAGATAAAGTGGTAACAATTGTGTAGAACAGCCAACGCAGTAGCTAGTTGAGATTTTTCGGATCTAAAGCCAACTGAAGTTACTAAGTTCTGCCTTGGTAGTGGAGATGAGGAAACAAAAATCCATAGCTAACATCAGAACTGATGTAATTTAAATTTGAAAATTTCATTTTCAGTTCATTTTCAATAATGGGTGCATTTCATTTGCTTCTTGTGTGATCTAGTAATTGGTGCATTTCATTTGCTTCATGTGTATCCAAGAAAACGTGCGTGTTTGTGTGTGCATGCTCGTGTTTTAATTACTGATGATGTGATTTGCTTGTGCATGTCCTCAGGTTGGTTCAATTGCTGCTGGTGGACGTTATGACAACCTTAATGGTATGTTTGGTGCGAAGCAGGTTCCAGCAGTTGGTGTTAGTCTTGGAATCGGGCAGGTATTTGCTATAATGGAGCAGCTACAGAAAGACCAGAGCCAGGTGATAATAATGCTTAATAATATACCTATATGATCCTCGACTTTCTAATATTTTGGCTAGCAACACAAAGTTTAATAATCTAGCACCCTGGTGGTGAGGCTGATGAGTTCTTTCATTCCTTTTGGGTGTTTTGGCAGGCACCACGTGCAGGGGCGTAGCCAGAAATTTTTGGTTGGGGGGCCGAGATAATATTATCATATTGATTTACAATTCAAAAAAAAATACAAAGTATGACATATCTACATATATACATGTCTTCTTGCATTAGTTTTAGAAAAAAACATTAAATCTAATCAAAATTAGACTACATTTATAAGAAATTATATTTATAGAAATTAAATATAACAAAGTCACTATAAGCAATTATAAAATAAACAGCAGTTAAATTCAACCAAATTAGACTACTATGGTCAAAAATAAATTCAAAATCAATTTTGTGGGTGCATTTTTTGTGCTAAGGCCAAGGGTGTCCGTTGTAACCTTAGGCATTTTTGCGATCCCACATTGAAAGAATCTCCCTCCCCCTTATAAGGCCTAAGGGGAAGGGAGATTCTTTCGATGTGGGATCGCAAAAATGCCTAAGGTTACAACGGTCACCCTTGGCCTTAGCGCAAAAAATGCACCCACAAACCTTATAAGGGGGAGGCAGATTCTTTCGATGTGGGATCGCAAAAATGCCTAAGGTTACAACGGACACCCTTGGCCTTAGCACAAAAAATGCACCCACAAATTTTATTCCCACTAGTAGTCTAATATTGTACCCTCATAATCTCTCCTCTCTGATCATAATTCGCACACCAATACAACATAGGTCTTGAATAGCTATGGGATATGGCCTCACTCAAGAAAAAGAAAATGTGGGATATGGCTGACATGTCTTAGAGAAGGAAAGGAAAAGTCAAAAAAATATGAAAAGTAAGAATTTGAGGTGGGGCATTTTTATGGCTATGCATTGGAGGAGGGGCCAAGTTTTTCTCATAGGGGGCCAGGACTTAAATGAAAGAGCGTGAGACCTATTTCTTCCTACTATTATAGAGGTTTTAAAAAATTTTGTGGGGGGCCATGGCCCCCTCAATGCATAACGTGCCTCTGCCCCTGACCACGTGCAACAAAGACTGAAGTCCTAGTTAGTATACTAGGGGATGACTTGACTCAAGCTGCAGGTAAGTGAGCTGTGGAATGCCAAAGTGAAAGCCGAATATTTTGTTAATAAAAGAGTGATAAAGCACATTGACCATGCTAGAGAGTCGAGGATCTCGTGGATGGTTATTGTGGGTGAACGGGAAATGAATGAAGGGATTGTTATATTAAAAGACATTGAGGCTGCTAAAGAAGATAAAATTCCTAGAAGTAGTCTTGTCGAAGAACTTAAAAGACGGTTGAACCCATGAAATTAATATTTGGCCAAAAGGCACAACTCCAAGCCAGATTTCCATTCTAACTTGGTAAAACACCCTGTTTTTTTTTTTTTTAAAGATATGCTTTTCATTGTTTGTACTCGTTATTTCTTAGTACTGGAATTGAAGATGATAGGTGTCATATAAAAGGTCTATAGAACACCAGGATTTATTTTTGTTATAGATTCTTGTAATTTTATCTGGTGCTTTCGATTTTACAGTGCCATGCCAATGAAATACTATGATGGCCATACATGAAATATTTGAATGTTTAATTGCAATTCTCCACTTGAGTTTCATTTTATGGTGATAGTTTATTGGGAATCTAGGGGTGGGGTCTGGTTCGACCAGTCTTTTTACGGCCTCACTTTCTTGACACTTCAAAATCATGAAATTTGGTATTGGTGATGAAAGTAATGAAACGCATTAAAATAAGAAAAATGCTACATTCACAATAATTTTATAATATTTTCACAACATTTTCAACCCGTCACTGCCTAGTCACAAAACACAACTTAAAATAATCTGACTAAGAAAACAAAACAAAGAAAATCAAATAAAATTCAAAACAAAATAAAAGGATTAAGAAAACAAAACAAAAGTTCAAAAACACCAACATATTTCAGTGAAGAGGGAAAGGAAGGGGTTTTGGAGAAGAATCTTGCTCTCACACACTGGAGGCAGAGGCAGAGGTAGAGGCACTCGACTTCTTCTCCCTGCCATCGCCCATCGTCGCTTCTCTATCTTCTTCAAAACGGTGAGACCCACATCTCTCTACCTTTCTCAGAGTTTGTTTCTTATTGTAATTACTGAGTTGTGATTGTGATTTTGTTGTTTCTTGCTTTGTAACATTTCATTCTCATTGAAAGAAAGCTTGACTTCTCTGCATTCACACAATTTTTTTTTTTTAAAATCAAATTGATGCCTGAGGTGGGAGGGTTGAAACTTAAGGTATAAATGATGCTCGCAAAATGTTTGATACAATGCCTGAAAGAAATCTTGCTAAGGCCTTGAATTGTTTCAGATTGATGGTTTACGATGGTTGTGATCCCAATAATTATACATATGTTGGAGATTTATCTGCTTGTATTCTCATTAGGTGATGCAATAGCTGGTAAGGAGATTCAAATAATTCATCAAATTTATAGTTATTTGAATGATTCAAATAATTCATCAAATTGTAGCCACCTTTGTGAATGTTATGCATAAGGGATTTTCCAACTAATCTATATCATTAGGGGCTTGGATGGTATAGGTACCAAGAACTGATCTTTCTACAAATGGATCTCTGTATAGAGAAACAACTGAGTCCTCATTTAAGAAATGATCTTGATGTAGATATCTGATCTGCCGGGGAAGTACTTGTCAAACTGTAGATAGCCTCATGATATAAGCACAACATAAAAAGAAAAATTGAAAGAAATTACCATTTGTTTTTTAGGAGTATCTATAAATTGCACATAAGCTCTACCAATGTATATATTAATAGGCATGTATTTGTAATTGGTAAGTTAGGTATCCACTCAGTAGATCTTGAATTGGCAATGTCACATTCCCTCATTCTTATGGGGGGAGGAAATGTCATTTGAGCTAGAGACTATATACTCCAATATCCCAAGTAGAGAGGGCCCTGATTGCATTAGCCAAAGGTTGAATGTAAATGGTGAGTTTGAGGTTTTCTCTTATTATGAGGCTTTGAGAGGCTTCAATGATCTGACTTTCTTTTGGGAAAGTACTTGGTGCACTAAGGCTCCCCAAAGAGTTGCATTCTTTGTATGGATAGCAACACGGGAAGATATTAACACATGATTATCTCATGAGGAGAAGAAGTACTATGTTTATGTTGTGGTTCTCATTAATTGCTGCCTATTGTCATTTGTGATTGAGCTTATAATAGATTGCATGTTGCTTATAAAATTAATGCCACTTGAACCTCATCTATATGATATCATGTGCTTCAATCACATCAAACCTGAAATCTCTATTGTTCATATGGAATGTGATGAAGAAATTCATTTTCCTCTGTCAGTTGCTTATGTTAGACATATCCTTAAGACAACAAGATTCTTAAAGACGATGACAGTCTCTTCTGCTGTTATAGATTCAGAGGAGAAGTTTCGTGTTGTCAAGGAGTTATTGATGTTCCCAAGGGAATCCAGGACTTGTCAAATTGCATTTAGCTGAAGTATAGTTTGCAAATGTTTCTCTCACTATAGCAACGTATTTGGTTACATTTGAATCAAGTTAGGTAAAAGGAGGAAAGATAAATCCAACAGGTCTGATTTATTGTGCTTTTGAGTAGTGATGTTGCCTTGTTCTTTTAATTCATTAAATAGCCAAATGCTTCGCAATCGTCACAAGTAAACTACACCAAAAGCATCAAAGGAAAGAAAAAAAATGACTAACTGCTTTTATATATATAATTTTAATGTTAATCTGATTTTATACTACTATTAGAGTTTATGCATTAGAGTTTTCAAATTGGTTGATTTCGACAGAGTTAAATTCTAATATGCTACTATTCGAATTTATAATTTATTTATACTGCTGTAACTACATACTTATAATTGTTTATAACTGACATATTTTAGATTTTTTAATAATTATTTCCAATTATTTTGAATCTCTTTATTCTTATGGCCTACACCTCCTCTTTTTGTTCATATTTATATTTGTATCATTCTTTTCATTAGGAACAGGTAAGTTCCTTTCCGAATAATATATGTTGTTATAGCAGTCATCTTGACTATTTGAAGTTTTAACTTAGTCTCATTGATTTAATAAATTTAATTGCGTAATGTATGTAATATATTTTGTGAATTTTGTTGATAGATTTGTAAAGCATGGTATTACTGAGAATAATATCCTTTTAATATGCAGTTGAATTTGAATAAATTAGGCATTTTTTGTTTTTTCTTTATTCAATTGCTTCTCATATATGTAATTTTATTAATTTATTTTGTGCATCGCATGGGTTAACGACTAGTAGATTCTATAGTGAAACTAAATGCTTTCATTTTGTTTTGTAGGATAATTCTCCACTCCATAAGGCATGTTATGATTTGTCAAATGAGCATCCAAGCAATTCTACTGGGAAGTTTGGTACCAATGATGTGACAAAGGTTGAAAATCCAAAATTACACGAAGACGGTAGGGACTATTAGTTTGTTTAAGATATATAGAGTCATAAGATTAGTTTGAATTTGGAAACTTGATGGTTAATATTTTTGTCTCATAATGTAGCCCATTGGGCAACCTTTTGTAATAAGGTAGGAACCTTATCTAACTCTAGAACATTAATGTACAAGTTCTCTTTAAATGCAAATAAGTTTTCATCATCATTTATTTGTACATAATTTCTTTCTTCTTTGCTAACACAGGTTGGCCAATATTAAGAAGCAATAAGTTTGTTACAAGATAATCTCTCTTTATTGAGGTGCAAAGATGATCCACCATACGTGGCAGATTTTGAAACCAAACAAAAGCATCATTGCTAGTATTGCCTATCTTTGACAATAGTTGTGATAGTTAGTAATCATAGAAATGATACATGTCATATCACAACAAAGGGCAAAAAAAAAAAAAAAAACAATATTCCAGAACTTTATTAACCACTACAACGGACACCCTTGGCCTTAGCACAAAAAATGCACCCACAAAATTGATTTTGAATTTATTTTTGACCATAGTAGTCTAATTTGGTGAAATTTAACTGCTGTTTATTTTATAATTGCNTCAATAGTAACACTAGTAAGGTACCTCAGCCACCAGAGAATCTCCTTGGATGGCCTAATAGATAGTCCCAAACCACCATACAACAATCTCTAATCATTAGCCACCTACCTAATCCTTTATGGGACCTCCCATTGTGAGCTATACTCCAATTATATACAAATTAATTGTGATCCAAGCCCAAAAATTGCTACGCAATTGGGCCGGACCCCCACAATCTTCATTTCACATAAAAGCTAGCTCTCTTTCTCTCTCTCTCTCTCTCTATTAGGTGATATAAAAATCTCTTCCACTCCACAACTTTTAGGCTATAAAAAAAAAATTCACGTAAAACAATATGCTATGCAGAACGATTTATATTTATAACCGTGGGAAAGGTTAGTTCTTTATTATTGATTAGTGAGAGAGGCTTGTTTCCATTGTCATGAATTGGGATTTTGATAAGTTTGTAATGATTTGGCATGAGGGATAGCAATGATTGATGCAAAGATGCCATAAGCCCCAGATCATTACTAAAATCAGATCCTGTTTATCAAAAAAAAAAAATCTAAAATCAGATCCAACTCAAACTCACAATAAATATATAATACACACACACACACACCAGAAATATGAAGACACATTAGTGATATTCTTTTTATGACTTTCTACTTCTAGACATATACTTTTGTAATTTATTTGCATTCTTTTTCGGTCACGTACATAGTTATAAAAAAATTAAAAAAAAAAAAACAAAAGTTAAACCCTATTTTAAATTGGCTCTCAAATTTTTAATTTTGTCAGCTAAGTTTTTAATATTTTTAAACGATTGCAATATGTGGTCTCCATACATCTTTAGTAAGTTAATGGTAACGTTGAGTTTGGTTATACGTCCTAACATCTAGATTCTTGAAAATATGATGCTTGAGAATTTGATTTCATATAAGTGTGTAATTATGTAACTATGTTTACACATGACTTGATTAAGAATTTGATAAAATTTCATTGTTTGGTTTACTTCTAACAATCAATAAGAGGAATTATTTATTTTTTCCAAAATATTCTTAGATTTATTAATTCAATGCCAAGTCTATTATCCATAACCTTTTATTTGTTTCTCTACTAATAAAAACATAATATGAACCATGAATTAAGTCAACTCTACTTAAGGAATAACCTAACATTGTCAAACAACTTTATTATCTTAAAAACAAACAATTATAATTAGAAGATAAAAATCAAAGTAATAGATAATCCCTAAAGGTGAATGTTGATGCAGTTGATCCAATTGTCAATAAACGCCCACAAAGAGGACTGAAATGGCACCAGAGGATCGTCTAAACTTAATAGATCCCCTAAAATGTACTTCCTTTTGTAGATCCCCTAAAGCATGGAAGCTCAAATTCTGCCTTTGGAAGGCAATGTTGCTACTATTAGCACCAATTTGAGTGGGGTTTTGTTTAAGATATACTTCCTTTGGTGGATATCATAAAACATGGAAGCTCAAGTGCTGGCTTTGAAAATTGGAATGCAATGCAGCCAAAGCTGCTATTTGCAATTATTTGATGTATTTGTTTATTTTGGATGTTGATGTATAATTTGGTCAACTATTGTGTTGCATACTTACTGTTTCTTTGTAACAAGCGTCTATATTAGTCATAGAATTAGTCTATTGGATTTTTTTTTGTTAATTAGTTGTTACAATATTGATTGGATATTGCAAAATTAGTTACCTTAGGCATTTTTGCGATCCCACATTGAAAGAATCTCCCTCCCCCTTATAAGGCCTAAGGGGGAGGGAGATTCTTTCGATGTGGGATCGCAAAAATGCCTAAGGTTACAACGGACACCCTTGGCCTTAGCGCAAAAAATGCACCCACAAACCTTATAAGGGGGAGGCAGATTCTTTCGATGTGGGATCGCAAAAATGCCTAAGGTTACAACGAACACCCTTGGCCTTAGCGCAAAAAATGCACCCACAAATTTCATTCCCACTAGTAGTCTAATATTGTACCCTCATAATCTCTCCTCTCTGATGATAATTCGCACACCAATACAACATAGGTCTTGAATAGCTATGGGATATGGCCTCACTCAAGAAAAAGAAAATGTGGGATATGGCTGACATGTCTTAGAGAAGGAAAAGAAAAGTCAAAAAAACGAAAAGTAAGAATTTGAGGTGGGGCATTTTTATGGCTATGTATTGGAGGAGGGGCCAAGTTTTTCTCATAGAGGGCCAGGTCTTAAATGAGAGAGTGTGAGACCTATTTCTTCCTACTATTATAGAGGTTTTAAAAAATTTTGTGGGGGGCCATGGCCCCCTCAATGCATAACGTGCCTCCGCCCCTGACCACGTGCAACAAAGACTGAAGTCCTAGTTAGTATACTAGGGGATGACTTGACTCAAGCTGCAGAGCTGGTAAGTGAGCTGTGGAATGCCAAAGTGAAAGCCGAATATTTTGTTAATAAAAGAGTGATAAAGCACATTGACCGTGCTAGAGAGTCGAGGATCCCGTGGATGGTTATTGTGGGTGAACGGGAAATGAATGAAGGGATTGTTATATTAAAAGACATTGAGGCTGCTAAAGAAGATAAAATTCCTAGAAGTAGTCTTGTCGAAGAACTTAAAAGACGGTTGAACCCATGAAATTAATATTTGGCCATAACCACCATTGTAGCAACCACAGCCCACCACAACCACCACCACCACAAGTCACAGGCATCACTGTGGCAACCACAACCCCCTGCAGGAAGAAAAGAAAAAGAAAAAAATTAAAGTATAACCATAAACATCCACCAAAATCACAACCAGCCACCGCCCAACCACCACAAAAACAACCAGCGACTGCAAAAACAAAATCTCAGCGAAGCACTCACCGGTGGTTGATCTAACCCACTGCAGGAAGAAAAAAAAAAAAGCAAAACCACAACCATCTACCAAAAACAACCAGCCATCAAAACAAAATTGTAAACACCTATCGATCTCACTATTGAGCCTCCAAATCAAACCCACAAATCACCACCACCATGACCCACCATTGAAACCCATTGAAAAAAAATTGGAAGCCATAGGGAGAACAAGTTTAGAGAGAGAGAGAGACAGGAGAAAGAAGAAGGAAAAAAAAGGAGGAGAGGAACGACAGGTCTAAACAGAGAAGAAGGAAAGAAAAAAACAAGAGAGAAATAAAATATGTTTTTTAAAGAAAAGAATGGAGAGAAAGATTTTAAATAATATTTTTTTTTTATAAGATATAGCTACAGTAAGTTGTCAAAGATAACAGCTTACTGTAACTAAGGTATTATTTCTTTTAGCTATAGCATCTTTGTTGTAACCTACTTTTTAGTGTTTCAGTTACAAATATAGCATTTCAGCATTTATACTATCTTTAATGTGAATGCTCTAAGGTAGATATATTTTTTAGAGGAGTGATATAATTACATACCATAAGAAGATTATTGATGTTGGAACTTGAATTCCTTCACATGCCCTTTGAGTAAAGATGTCCCAACGGCCAGGACTTAGGATAATGTAAACTAGTGATGGAAATATCTGTGTGTTATAAAACCTCCAAGATGGTAATATTATTTTTTAGATTCTCCAATTACATTCAACCATGTCTTATTGGCCAATGCAGCACAACCATGTGGTTTATTGGCCTATTAGCCAATGCAGTCCCTTTTTTATAGTTACAGTTTTCAAGACCACATGGTTGAATTTAATTAGGAAACCTAAGTACATCACCTAAACAAATGTGCCTAGATCTTACCCTTGTTAATGTTATATTACTTAATAACTTTTAATTTTATTATTTTTTAAAATATCGGATCATTATATTACATAGTTTCATGTTCATCAAATACTATTTACTATTTGATCAATGTACCCATATTTTATGTATAAATTAAAAGCACAAAATTTGAAATATAAACATTTTATAAATGAAATAATTACCAATCTCTAATCATCTCAAAATTTTGCAAACATGGAAGATATAAAATAAAATGTAATTCAACAGGTATTTCTCAAAATATAAACTAATAAAAAGTTATTAAATGATGTAATATTAATAAAAATTACACCATATGTAACTTAACCTAATTTTATAGATAAGACAAGGTACGTAGTTCAAAATAGGGAAAGAATGTCGTTCCTCTCTTGGGATGAAAAATGCTCATGCGGGGGATAGAACAAGGCTAGTCAAATCAGAGTAAGACAAGGGTGAAAACTCCAAATAGCACAATAGAACAAACTAATAATAAAAAAATTAGGAATAAATACAAAATGCCTAAGTAAATTTGATCCATTTAGGCTCTGGTTGTTCCATTGTGAAATATTTTCCGATGTAAAATATTTTCAAGAAAATGTTTGCTTTTCTGGTGTTTTGTTACATTTTTTAGAATACTATGTGTGGGGCCAGAAAATCAAGCAGCCTCGGCCCACTCCAAGCCAGGCCCAAAGGGCCCACGTCGAGGATGCATGAGGGGTCCGAGGATGAAAGCATGTGGACCGACTCCCGAGGAACATATCCGAGGAGGGGCCCATCCTCGGGCGTCCGAGGCCTCAGAAGAACACGAGCACCTCCCCACCAAAGGGGACTCCTCGAATATCCGAAGAGGAAAGGGTCCAGTGCCACGCGTCGGCGACAGAAGCACGACGAAGGAACAAGCCTTAGGCGAGCTGTCACCTCTGTATTGAATGCCCTCAACTAACGTCCTGGCTGCATTAATGAGGACAGGACTCTTGAACAACGCTGCCTTGGGTGCTGCAACCCACTGGAGGAACAGGGATGCGGATGATGGGACAGGCTCTCAAGTGGTAGCCTGATTGATCGACAAATGGAGGGTTAGAATCAGTTTAGAGGTGTATATAACGCAGGGAGTCCCTCCTGAAAAAGGGACGGAGGATCGGCATTAACGAGTTCGGTAATGACTCATGCCCTCTGGAACCTTTGTAATGAATCTTAAAAGACATAATAAGAACATCAAACTTAGGAAGACCAGTCCGAGGAGCATCATTGTGCATTCCAATCCATGTTCAAGTTGATAAATTCACACGTAACCATGCAGGGCAGTTGTACCCCTTACTAAGGCCTAGTTCTTGAGCCCACACTCTATAAATTCATTGAAGGGCAAGTTGGGCTTGGGTCCACTCTCTCAATCTGAAGAAGTGTCCCAAATCCAGTCCCTACACTATGAAAATAATTTGAACATATTTCCTTAACTTCAAAAATAACCAAATCTCCCCACAAAAGCTTCTAAAATGACCAAAATACCCCATGAAAACCTTTAAATAACTGAAATACCCTTAGACCTAAAAAATTATCAAAATACTTTGAAAACATCAAAAATGATTGAAATACTTATAAAACCTCCCAAATGATTAAAATTCCCTAGAATTTTCTAAAATTGCCACACACACAAAATTCCTAAACTTAAAAAACAACCAAAATGTCAGCAAAACCTCAGAAATGGCCGACAATACCATTGAAACCTACAAAAAGACCAAAATAACTCTAAAGCCTCCAAAATGACTAGAATATCCTTAAAACCTCCATATGGCCTCATAATGTCCAAAATGCCATAGAACATCTAAAATTAGTACATGATCGAAATACTCCCAAAACGTCCCAAATTACCACAGTAAACCAAACAATGGAATCATAATGGACTTGACTTTGAATTAATAAACCTAAGGATATTTTAGGAAGAATAAATAATTCCTCTAAGATTCTTAGGGGTAAGGAGAAATTATATAGTTCTCTAGTGGATCATGTCACTTGTCCACCATTTCACTAAAAAACTCCCACTTGTTTAAAATTGCTTAATCAGTAATCAATTTCTGTTTTAAAAAAAAAAAAAAAAAATCTATCTCAACAATTTTAAATAGGTGGGAGTTTTTTAGTAGAATGGTGGATCACGTCACTTGTCCACCATAAGGACCTTATAATTTCTCAGGAGTAAGTCAAACAACGAAATCTTATCAAACCATTTGTAGACATGAAATTTCTTAAATACTCCGGAAGCATTACACTCTTGTGAAATGAAATTCTCAATCATTACATTCTCAAGAATCTAGATGTCAGGAGGCATATTAATTATTGGATTCCATGAACCAAACTCTACATTAGCATTATCTTATAGAAGATGGATAGAGACCTCACATTGCAATCATTTAAAAATATTAAAAATTTAACTAACAAAATTAAAAATGTGAGACCTACTTTAAAATAGGGTTAAACTTTTTTTTTTTTTGTTTTTTTTTTTTTTTGTTTTTTGTTTTTTACCCTTTTTTGTTCATTTTTATAAAATGTGAGACCTACTTTAAAATAGGGTTAAACATTTTTTTTTGTTTTTTTTTTTTTTTGTTTTTTGTTTTTTTACCCTTTTTTGTTCATTTTTAAAAAAACTATGCACGTGACCAACAAAAATGCAAATAAGGTTGTGTTTGTTTTGGCTTCAAATCACTTCCGGAAATGTTTTTCCGTAAATGCGGGTGTTTAGCTGCGCATGGAAAATAAATTTCCCGAAAATTGGTTTCCTTTGACCGTGTGTTTTATGGATTTGACCCAGAAATTGGTTTACATTTCTATTTTCACTTCAAACCATTTCCGGGTCTCAGACACGCAAAGAGAGAGAGAGAGAGAGAGAGAGAGAGAGAGAGTTACCAATCGCACCCCAGCACCAGCGCCGCCATCTAGATTGTCACCACCCAAGACTGATCCACCCAAAACCGATCTCATCAGCGCCAACGTTACCGATCTCATTCTCGTTCTCAAACTAGTGCTCATCGGCGTCGCCGATCTCGTCGCCCAGACCGATCTCCTCCCTCTCTTAATTTGACCAGATTGTGGAGTTTAACCGAATGTTGTTGTTTTGATTTTTGTTCTTTTAAGTTTATATATTGAAATTTTCTATTATAAAATTTGTTTGGTAGCTGAGAAAATAGATTAAAAAATGTGAAAAACTAGAATTTTCAAAACACAACCAAACACTAGAAAATATTTTCGAAAGCATTTTTTGAAATGCAACCAAACACTTGAAAATATTTTTCTTTCCCGAAAATAGCATTTCCAAAAAATATTTTACATGAACCAAACACAGCCTAAGTGACAAAAGTATATATCTAGAAGTAGAGTCATAGAAAGCACATCACTAGTGTGTCTCACCTTTATGGTAAATATATATATTGTGAGGTAGAGTTGGATCTGAATTTTCAGTATTGTTCTGGACCTGCTGGCATCTTTTGCACCAATAATTGCTATCCCTCACACCGAAATCATTACAAACTTATCAAAATCCCAATTCATGATAACAGAAACAAGGCTCTCACAATCTCACTCAAGAATAATAAAGAACTAACCTTTACCATGGATATAAATAAAAATTGGGTTTTACTAAAAGTATGCTCTGGGCCTATGTTAGTAAATTATTCTGCACACACTACATATTGTTTTACAAGCATTTTTCTTTTTCCATAGCCTAAAAGTTGTGGAGTGGGAGAGATTTTTTACATTACCTAATAGATGGGGGAAAAAGTGCTTTATGTGAAACGAAGAGAATCTAGATTAATGTTAAGGATAAAAAATTTCACAATATTTTTTTACAATAGTTGAATTAGTAAGTTTTTACTAGTTTTTATTTTCATAACAATTTGACATGTTTGTTTTGGATCAAATTGGTTTAGTAGGTTTTTTTTTTTTTTTTTAGTTTTATTATTGGTAATTTTTGTTGTTCGACTTTTTTTTTTTTGCCTTATTATTTTGTTTTAGATTTTAGATTTATAAATTTTTTTAATAGTAAAAAAAATAATGTAAATAATTGGCCCAAATGCAAACTAATAAGAATTTTCTATCTTAANGGGGGGGAGGTATTGCCCCAAGCCCAACCATGGCTCCTTCCATGCAAATGGGGGAGCCCAAGAAGGGTTCACCAGGTAAAACGGCCATAGAGGATCAAGTTACTTGGAGAAGAATGATTGAAAGGAACAAATGATCCCACCAAACCTTGGGATCGGGGGAGTGAAAACTAACCAGTCTGTGAATGAAAGGATCAAGGAACCTTGACCAAAAAGAATTAATGATGGAAGAAGAAAGATGCTTAACAACTTTAGGAGTTCACCCATATCCAATAAGAATCTATACCACTTTCAGGAAGAAGACTCAATATGTAAAGTCTCCATCAATCCAAGAGAACCTTCAAAGTGTCTCTCTCCTGGCTTTGAGAAGGGATCCATTTATATTGACCTCGGTGGACACTTGAGTTACCCGAGAAAACCCATCTTCCAAGAAAGGAAAGCCAACTAAGATACTTTCAGGGACGAGTTCACAGGAAAGAGAAACAAAAGCAAGTAGGGAAAATAAATACACAGAGCTTCAACCTAAGGATGGACAACAAGCCTAAGTCAAAGGGAGAATATGGTAATTTCGAGGCCCTCCAAAATTAGTATAAAAAGGGAGGGATCAGCCATGGGAGCACAAGAAGAAAACAATAAGAAAATAGTAGAAAGAGTAAGCAAGAGTAATAGAGAAAGGTTGGCAATCACAATGTGAGTATAAACTTAGGTCGAGTTCCTAGAGAGCAATATTGAAAGAAGTCCTCATTTGTAGCATTACTTGGGGGGTGCACATTAATCTAGGAATCTAGGCTTTGCAAGTCTTGTAGGACCTCAAGGTCTACTTAAGCCTGTGAAGTCTGGGGCCTATGGGCTTTGTGTTCTTTTCCTCGAACAATTTGTGCTTTAGTTCTTAGACCTATTGAAAAGAATTCATTGAATATATTTACCGTGTGCTAATATTATGTTATTTCCGTAGTTCATGCAAATCCATATATATATATATATATATTTTGTTGTATTCTTGAACTTGCTTGAGTGCAGATCAGTCCATTAAAACGACCCAAGCTAGCCGCGGTGGGACAGAGCCTAATTCCCTTACACAGAATCTCATATCTTCTCTAGCACTTCAGTAGACCCAAAGATTTGCATTGGGCCTAGGCCTAAGAGCATCCACAACAAGTATGGCAAATGTGTCAAATGTCAAATATTTAATACATTTGCCACACCAAACACAAAAATAAAACTTTATGAGATGTGCCAAAATCTAAAAAATTATACAACATAGCTACAGTACCGTTGCAAATTTGCAACAATACAGACAGATGTTGCAAAAATTTTATTGTTTTATATTCTCTTTTCTCTCTCCTCTCTATTCATTTCTTTCTTTTCTTTTCTCTTCTCTCTCACTCACCGACTCCCTCTCACATCAGACCCAGCTCTTCCCTCAACAGAGAAAGAACAAAATGGGCGAGGCGCAAGCGGATCGTTGCCATCGTCACTCCGATCAAATCGCCACTCTGATCGGATCATCGCCATTCCAATCAGATCATCGCTCTTCTCTCATCGCCATCGCCACTCTAATCGGACCCAGCTCTTCTCTCATCGCCACTCCGATCGGATCATCGCCATCGTCATCACCGTCGTCATTGCCATCGTCATCATCACTCCGATCTCGCCGATCTCTCTCTCTCTCTTTTGGTGGTTGGTTGTTTTGATTGTTGGTGGTTTGCTAATTTTGGTTGATGGTGGTAGGTTGATCGGGTTGTGGGTGTGAGATTTGGGATGGGTATGAGATTTGAAATGGTCTCAGATCAGGGTTGTGGGTGTGAGATTTGGGATAGGTATGAGATTTTGGTTGATGGTGTTTTTTTTTTTTTTTTGTGTAGGGGCTGATATTGGTTGTAGTGTTTGTTTGAGTTTTTTTTTTTTTTTTGGTAGGAGGGGNTGGTATAATAATAAAGTAGGCATTTGATATGGCAAAACGGAATAATTTTTGCACCAACTTCTACGGATGCTCTAAGGAACCTCTCAAAAAGAGGGTACTACATAGAATTTATTGAGAATTTAACCTTGTGCATTTGGTCCAACTCTAAATAATTTTGTAGCTTAGGAATAACCTTTTAAAGTAGTGTCTATTACACAATCACTAATACATACTCTTGCAAACAAAATAAATGAATTGAAATTGTGACTGATGAAAATCACAATTTCTTAAGTGTATTAGTGTAGGTGTAACAAAAATTTTCCTTTTATTTTTGGCCTGATATAGCTAGTTGGTACTTCTCCACCAATGGCAATGATAGACTTATTCTCTTTTCATCCTGTAAAAATGTAAAGCACAGAAGGATAGCGGAACCCACTTCAACTTATGGCTTCAATCCAATTTGCAAGCCTAAAATTGACAAAACTCCACCTCTCTCTCTCTCTCTCTCTCTCTCTCTCTCTCTTTTCAAACTCTATTTTCCCTTCTCCCATAGTCAATCCATGGCCAACGCCTTCACCTTCAGTACTAAACGTAAAGAGATCACAGGCCATAATCATCAGCAGCATGATGAAGCAATATTGCTACCAGGACTACCTGATCAAATAGCCCAACTCTGCCTTTCTTTCATCAACCCTTCTCTTCTCTACTCTGTGTGCCACTCATGGCGTCGCCTAATCTATTCACCTTCCTTCCCTCCTTTCTTCTCTTTATACGCCCTTTTACATTATTCTCAGTCTCCAAATTCCATCGAGTTCTTCAACTTCGATCCCATCTCATCCACATGGCATCTCCTTCCTCCACCACCACCACTTCATCATGTCCTTCTTCACCATCCATCCTTCATATCGCAAAACTTTCCAATTCAATCAGTCTCTGTCTCTCAGAACCTTGTTCTCCTCGCCGCCACAACTCATAATTTCGCACCTGCACTCTCTCACCCTCTCATCTTCAACCCACTCTCCAAAACATGGTCATCCGGACCCCCACTCTCCACACCGCGCCGCTGGTGCGCAGCAGGTGCAGTACGCAGCACGGTATACGTGGCGAGTGGAATAGGATCCCACTTCTCCAACGACACTGCGTGTTCATTGGAGAAGTGGGATCATGATCATCATGGCGAGTGGAAAAGGAAGAGCAGTCTGCTTAGACATGGCAGGTTTAGTAGGGAAGCAATCGATGCAGTTGGGTGGAGAGGGAAGCTTTATATGGTGAATGTGAAAGCAAAAGAAGGAATGGTATACAATGTGGATAAAGATGAGTGGGAGGAGATGCCGGAAGGTATGCTTCGTGGGTGGAAAGGACCAGTGGCAGCCATGGATGAAGATGTAATGTACTTGGTGGATGAGGCCAAGGGCGCTTTGAGAAAGTATGACCATGAGAAGGATTTGTGGGAGGAGATTATGGAGTCAGAGAGGCTTAAAGGGGCACAACATGTGGCTGCTGGGGGTGGAAAACTGTGTGTAGTTTGTGGTGGTAGTGGGATTGTTGTGGTAGATGTGGTGGCCTCTCCAAAGAAATTGTGGGTGTTGGATATGCCTATGGGATTTGAAGCACTGAGAGTTCATATCTTGCCAAGGATGACTCGCCCGGATTTTGATTTTCCGGTACTACCTTCTACATCCATGGAATGAAGTTTTCTCTTTTCTTTTCTGGTTAAACAAAATTCTTGAATTTTGTGTGAAAGAGGATGTTCCAATGTTTTTGTCTTCTGATATTTTTTTTCCTCTTTCTTTTTCATCATCGAGACAGTTTAAAGTGCAAATTTGTCGGTTTCTGAAAAAGTATATACTAGGCATCATGGAGGTAGGATATATATTAAAACTTTTTTTTGGGGATAGAAAGAAACAGGTACGATATTGGAACTTGTCTCCCTCCGCATGCCCCATTCGAATAAGACGTCTCGAAAGCTAGAACTTTGATAATGTATAATAATTAAATAGTGGTTTAAAGCTAATTGTTGTTTTACTTTTTTTTTTTTTAAAAAAAAAGAACTGTTGTTGGAAACTAATAAAAAAGACTTTTGAAAAAGGATTCACATTCATGAGACAAACTTATTAGCATGTATCAAAAAAAAAAAAAAAAAAAAAATTAACCCAACTTTCAATCCCTTCTTTGAAATTTCAAACTCTGCACTTTTATAACAAAGAAAACTTTTCAGAAAAATTTTCAGATCTTTATTTAATGAAAATACAGATCTGTCTTTAGTTTAGAAAAAAATCAAATTTGTATTTAATGAAAATAGATTAGTTTTGAGTCTAAAAAATCAGATATGTATTAATGAAAATACAGTTCAGTTTTGAGTTTTTAAAAAATCAGATATGTATTTAATGAAAATACAGATCAGTTTTGAGTTTAGAAAAAAATCAAATCTGTACAAAATGAAAATATAGATTAGTTTTGAATTTAGAAAAAAATCAAATCTATATTTAATGAAAATAAGATCAGTTTTGAATCTTCATAAAAGAATTTTGTTAATCATTGCAGATTTTGAAGTCAAAAAGAAAGAATTGAAATAAAAAATCATCTAAGTATCTAAGCATGGAAATTACATATAAAGAACAAGACATAATAAAACTGCTAAACAATTCATGCATCAAACAATCACATACTAATTGATGGAAAAAGAAAAGAAAGAAAAACAGAATACCTCTTGCATGAGCGTACTCTTCTAATGAAAGAATATTTTAGAAATCAAAGAAGTTTGTTCACCTCTTTGAAGTCTAAAATGCTTTACTTACAAAAAAGAAGTTCTTAAAGCAAAAGCCTCCAGAACATCTTTAACATAAGGGGAATTGAAAAGTCAGAAGAGAAGAGTCCTTAATTTTGATTTGTTGCCTCTATTTATAGAGGTTGGGATGCTTAAAAGAATGAGATTAGATATGAATTGGAACGTGTCCTTATTTCTAAAAAGTCGAAAAAGATAGGCTTTTATCTAGTCAGGGGGTCCCTGGGCTAGGCAAAAGTCTGGGCCAATTGGCACTTGGGGAGTGTTGAATGGCCCTCTTGGGTGCCAAGTCCGCGTTTGAATTTTGGTCCAATTTGGACTCCATTTTTGAGCTGGGAATTGCACCCAGACACATTTTTAATCGGTATTCTAAAAATTAAACATTTTTTCTTGATATTCAGGCCTTTAAAGTAATAATTATCTTGTAGATAAGTATTCCAAAAAGACTCTCGATTATCCACAATTTCTTTATTATCTGATTATCCACTTTATTCCTATGCAAGCAAGTCTATTTGTTGACATTAACCGACAACCAATCACAAAATTATTTNTTAGGATTTTTGGATAGGTAGATTTAGTGTTTTGTCTTTTAATTTTGGTAGATTGTAACTAGGACCAAAGTTTTGTATTCTTTTGCATAGATTGTAATTAGGACCCAAAGCCTTGTAAGGTTAATTTACCAAAATTGTATTTTTCTTTATTCAATCAAGGACATTCGAAGTATTTGGAACATGTAATTATATTTATATATTTATTCTTATTTTTTTGTATAAAAAATAAGTGGTGGCTTCATACCACTACCCAAAAGAGAGCTGCCCTTACAAGCACCCAAATCTCTTTTTGGAGAGACCCTAAATTTTTGTGGTCTCTCACACACTTTATGATAGATTTTTTGTTCATTGACTCGAATATTTATCCTCATTATTGTTGTTTTTGTTGTTGTTATTATTATTATTATTATAAATTTAAAAAAAAAAACATGTACAAAGAAGAGGAGGAAGTTGATATTAAGTAGGAACAAAATGTAAGTTATATGTTTTGTTTAAACACTAATTTTAGTTTATCAAAGAGTGATAAAGTATTAAAGAAAAAGTTGATAAGAACAAATAAGCTGTAATTTTTACCTAAAAAATTGTTGAATCTCAAGTGGTTATCTCGCTCTCATTAATTATTAAATTATTTTATATTAATTATTTAGATATATTTTCTCGAATCAAGGGATAAGATTCAACAATGGTTTAATTTAGGTAAAAAATTATCATTTAATTTTCATGAAATTCAAAACACTAATTGTTAGTTTATCCAAAGTAGTGATAAAGTATTAAAGAAAAGTTGATAAGACAAATAAGCTGAATTTTTACCTAAAAAATTGTTGAATCTCAAGTGGTTATCTCCTCTCATTAATTATTAAATTACTTTTTATTAATTGTTTAGATATATTTTCTTGAACAAAGGATAAGATTCAACAATGGTTTAATTTAGGTAAAACTTTATCATTTAATTTTCATGAAATTTAAATTCTACTCCCACTAAAAATCTATTATCAAAAATTCAAAACTTTTATAGTCTTTTAGTGGGAGTAGAATTTAATTTCATGAAAATTAAATGATAAAGTTTTCCTAAATTAAACCATTGTTGAATCTTATCCCTTGATTCAGAGAAATATATCTAAACAATTAATAAAAAGAATTTAATAATTAATGAGAGTGTAGATATGTCTTCAAGAGATGCCTATTTAAGTTCTTGTTCCTCTCAGATAAGTCTTCAATTTTTTTCACATTTTAAATTTCTCAATTTGTGACTCCCTTTTCCCCATTTTTGGGTGTGTGTTGATTGTGTCATGTGTTCTTTAGGGATTTTGATTATTCTACTTATTTAATTTGTGGGTGTTTTGATTTTTCTAGTTGGACTATCACTATGGAAGAATCTTGTTTTGAGGGGTTGTTTGTTATTATTGTGCTGGTGGGGCATTTACTCATGCCTTTTATGTGCTGTATCATTTTCACATTTCATTTCTTTTGTGTTGCATTGCAATATGATTTGGGGTTTCTTTTACTATTTGACTGTTTAGACTATTTAATGTTTATTTATTTTTATATATTAAATTCTATTTGTACTTTGTGTTAATTTCTTAGTCTAGATCTAGAATGAGTTGAATCACTCCTAATATTAATTTCACCTTTTTAATCAAAATTTTATGTGTTATTTTTATTTGTGGTTATTAAATTAAAATAATTTTAATATTCTTACACCTATTGTTCACAGTTTATTCATGAACAATTATTTATACTTGGACTTAGCTTATTTAACAAACAAGCCTAAAACTAAGGCTCAAATTTAGCTTGTTTTTTAAGTTTATTTATCAGCCAAGTATGAACTGTTTATAACAGTTTGGTTCATTTACAACCTTAAGTCCATGTTCAAGTTGTATTTTCACATAAAATAATATCATGGGGGTTTATGTCTAAAAATTTAAAAACCCTAGGAGATCAAGTGTTGATAATTAACAATTTACAAATAAAACAATACAAAAATGAGTTTAGAGTTATATTCAACACTTCAAAGTATTCTGTACTATGTTGTGGTACACAATAAGGTTGATGTATCTTTTGCTAATTTTTTTTTAAAGAAAATTACATCAACCTTCCTTCAGGTTTCACAAGATGACACTCCCCCATTCTCCAAACGTTTCAAGAAATAACATTACCGTCTTTGAGATTTTATAAATGCCTCTCTGCATTGTTATTTCCATACATAATTTTATTTATTTAAAAATCACTACACATTTATACAAAACCTTAAATGAGGGAGGAGAATGTCATTACCCACAAGCTTCACCTTCAAGGGAGAAGTGTAATTTACCTAGTTCGGCTATTTTGTTTTTAAATGAAATATTCCATTAGAAAAGTATTAGTTTGAAAGGCATGAGCTTATATGTTGTATATATATAAATCCCAAGAGGCGGAGTGTTATTTTTTTAAAACATTTAGGGAGTATTGTTTATGCAATCTCAAAGGAAGTTGGTATAGGTCAGTTTGGCATTAGTTTAAAAAATATTTTTTTACTATTTAATTTATTTTCTACTATTCATGAGTTTCATTCACTTTTTGGTATATTATAGTTCTACTTATATTTCAATTACTTTTTAATTATCAATAGTATTTTTAGAAAAAATTTCAATTTCAGCTAAATAATGTTTCTAAACAAATAATAATTTATTCTATTTTTATTACTTGTTAGAGTAAGTTTCACAAACCACCCCGAAGTTTGTGATAATACAATTAAATCAAAAATTTTAAAACTTCAATTTCATCCTAAAAAAGACATTTTGTCCTAAACTAAAAAAAAAAAAAACATAGTTACATTTTTTATTTTATTTTATATAAGATAGAATTTTACTCTTTGTTCTTTGCCTTTTCTTTCTCTTCTTCCTCTTTCTTCTCTCTAGTTTCCATAGAAATCTCTTTCAAAAGAAAAAAAAAAAAAAAAAAACCCAACAACACACATAAATCCCTTTGAAAATTCCCAATGAATCTCCTAAAAATCCAACAGAAATCCTAGAAAAACAAGCAAAAATCCAAGCCAAGCAACGCATAAGTTCCTTTGTAAATTCCCAATGAAATCTCCTAAAAATTCCAAGCCGAACCGGGTTTTATCAATTTCTTCTTCGTCTTCAACAGCTTCTCGTCTTCATCATCATTGTCATCTTGTTGGTGGTGGTGGTGATGGGGTGTCATAGCGTCACCTTCGGTGAAGGAAGAGAGGCTGTGAATGGATGATCGGATGGGGGTGATGAACGAAGGAGTGAGGACTGTGTTCTTGTGAGCTTCGCCTGCTGGCTTTTCTGGCCGTCCATTATTTCTTCCTTCCTTTGATTAAACCAACCAATCCCCACCGTGTGATCAAAAACCAAAAAATAAAAATACCACCCTAGTGGGCCCTCCTGTACCGTGAGATTCTTATTATCACTCTTGAGTCTTGATATCGCTGGAGACATCTCAGGGTGCGCAGGATAAGGCACTGTTAGTCACTCAACTTGGGAAGCGTACATTAGCAGAATAGAAATAGAAATAGAAAGGTTTTTTTGTTTTTCACAGAGAGAGAGAGAGAGAGAGAGAGAGAAAATCAGTGTGAATCTGTTGTTGATGCCGGTGACCAAGCCATGGCTTCGCCGCGGCTAAGTTCCATTAGAGAGAGAGTTTTGAGATTGGAGAATCAGAGAAAAAAGGTGAAGAGGAAAGAGACAAAAGAGAGGAAGGAAGAGAAAATTAAAAAATTAACGGTTTTTTTAAAAAAAAAAAAAAAAAAATTCAGAGACAAAGTTGTCTTTAGGACGAAATTGGTAGGTTTAAAATATTTTGGACTTAGTTGATATTATCACAAATCTTAGGGGTGGTTCATAAAATTTACCCTACCTGTTATCATGTTTAAATCTCTCTCTTCCCTCCTGACTTGCCTTGCTTTCTTTTTGAAGAAATGAGTGAAAACATGGTGACTAGTATTATTTGTGTTAGAAATATGCGGTTAAACGATTAAATTTACTATATTCCAATAGTTTAACTTTTTGGAGAATCAGTAATTTAAATTTTTGAAAAAAGTAGTAATTTAACATGATTTTAATCCTCTGGGAGTAACAATGTCTAATCTTCTACCATTAAATTCATTTTTTTAAAGCTTATTGGACAATAATTTTGCATTCTACTAGACTTTATTATATCATTTTTATGAGTTAACCATTGCACGTCTTGACTTCCTTTTCCTTTTCGTACTATTTAAAAGAGTGGATACTTAAAAAAAAAAAAAAAAAAGTGATATATGTGTTTTTTAGAGAGTTTTAATTTATGACATTTGCTTATGATGATAGTTTTTATTATTAGACCAAGATATATGATAGACCAAGAATGTATTGACCCATTGTGATGAATTAACCAATAATTAGTCAAGTTAATTAACTAATTCAATTAGCATGTTATAAGCGTGGTAGCACAAACAAATCTCCAACTAAGTTAAAATGCAACAGAAAATAAATTGACACGGTGATTTGTTTGTGAATGAGGAAAACTTATACGACAAAAAACCTCACTGGATGATTTTAAGGTCACCACTCTCGAGAATTCACTATTATTACAACAAGCGGTTACAAGTAAAGAATCCAGTATCTTATACCAACTTACAGTTGAACCCCTACCCCAATACTTAATTGGACTTGTTCTATAGTGACAATCTCTCATTTCAATGCACAACTTCTAGTACGTGACTAAACAATTCGATGTGTGAATTTCAGTACATGGCTTACACACCAACTTGAAAAGGATGTTGGCTACAAAGTTTTTTAGTTCATCACACAATGAAGATCACGAAACTCCTCGGTTATAAAACTCTACGGTGTAGAAACACAACAGCTTCTTGAATAGAAAGATGAACTAGGCATATATCTCCGGTTCACAATATGTTTGTGAAAAACTTTTTGCATTGAGGTGCATCAACTTTGACGGCATTTAAACAATCCTTATATATGTTTAGGGTGTGAAAAAAGAAAACCCAAACATCTATACACGAATTGGATGAAAATTAGAACTGAAAATCTGATTTTTTAAATCTCAATAGATACCTATTTATCGAGCAGCTACTGAGCATCAGGCTTAAACAACCTTTTAAACCTCGATAGATACTAGTGTAGAACTTTAAAATTCAGTACTTCTTCACTTGATTCTTGGACAAACTTGTATGAGTTAACACTTGAATTTAAAATCTTGTTCCTTGAAATATTAAACATATCCTAGATTTACCAAATTACAAGTAAAATGCGTTTTGTCAAATGATTACTCAATTCTATATTGACATATGTTATTAACATGATTCACATATGTCCTAACAAAATACTAATCGATTTTGGTATAGTTGAAGATTAAACTCTAAATTTCTTATTTAACCATCAAAGATTTACCGACTGAAACTTTGCAAAACGTAGAGATTAAGTAAACTAATGTCCATACCAAAATTTTTTTTTTACAAATCAAATCTTATTTTTTTATCTTTTAAAAAAAAATCTGATTTTTCTTGATAAAATCTCTCTTTTTACCCTTTATAAAAACAGATCTGATTTTTCTTGATTAAATCAAAATCACTTTTTTAACTTTACACACACACAAAAAAAAAAAAAACATATCTAATTATTTTTAACAAAATCTCTTCTTCTTCTTCTTTTTTCTTTTACAAAAAAGAGATCTAATTTTTTTTACAAACCAAGTCTTATTTTTTTAATTTTCAAAACAAATCTGAACTTTCTTTAAAAAAAAGAGAGGATATATTCATAAGGTAGATTTATTTAAATTAATTTTTGTCAAGTATCTGTCATGTGTATCCAACATATCATTCAACATCATGCAAAATGGGTATATAAGTCATTAGAGTCTAAAGGACTAGACTCTGTCTAGGCAGAATGGGTGCCTAACACCTTTACATTCTGTAACCTAGCCCCCGAGATTAGGATTTTTGGATAGGTAGATTAGTGTTTTGTCTTTTTAATTTTGGTAGATTGTAACTAGGACCCAAAACCTTGTAAGGTTAATTTACCAAAATTGTATTTTTCGTTATTCAATCAATGACATTTGGAGTATTTTTAACATGTAATTTGTATTTTTTTTCTTTTTTTTTTTGTATAAAAAATAAGTGGCGACTCCATACTACTACCCAAAAGAGAGGTGCCCTTACAAGCACCCAAATCTCTTTTTGAGAGCACCCTAAATTTTTGCGGTATCTCACAAAGTGCATGTTGAAAGTAAAAGTATAATGACACTTTAAAACCCACAAGAAGTCAAATGGGAGTGGGACTACAAATCAGATTAACGCTAGACTATTAAGTACTTCCATGACTAGTCTTTCATTCTCTGCAAATAGACTAGAGATTGATAGAAAACCTATAAAGAACTTATAGAATATATATTTTGTGAAACAATAGCTTAATGAAAGACTATTCCATTAAAAAAAAGGAAAGAATATTATACAATTTTAGAGTTCTCTTCTTACTATTTCCTTAGTAATTTGATATAGATCTATTTCTTTTTCTTATGCATATGGCTTGGACTCTTCAACTCTAGACATGTTTTGGAAAAGATAAACCTAGACATTTGGGAGGTAGTTAAATTCGGATTATATACATTCAATTAATTGTAATTTAATCACATAAGTCTAGAAACTGACTAGGTTTTAGTGTCATAAATTCTTGTTGTTGGTATGATATATGATATGGTCTAACTATTGACCATCCAACTTTCATCTTCTGGCTGTACTTTATAATGGTAAGCTTGACTTAAAAAAAATAAACAAAAAATAAAAAAATCTACTAGATCAATTTCATTACTAATAAAGAAAAAAAAAGTAGTGAAAAGAAAATATCCACTTAACAATTTTAAGAAAATATCCTCTTAACAATATATATATTATACGACAAGAATTTTAGTGGTTTTTTTTTACAGGTTCATCAAATAGTGCATCCGATTATTAGAAATATTTTCTCTTAAAAAAATTTATTAGGAATATTTGTAAGCTGATTATAAACTACATATTTTCAAGCACGCAACTCAAGTCGTATGTCCATGCATAATAGATAGCACATGTAACTCAAGTATGTAAAAAATATATATGTTTCCATTAATGTCATGTTAAGAGCCTTATAATTCAATTAATTGGAACATCTTGGCGTTTCCAACCTAGGCATCCAATATTCAAATCTTCCCTAACCTAACTATTCAATTATCAAATGTGTGTGTGTGCAACCGCTCTCTTTTGAATTAATATAATTAAACAAATAAACTATTTCTACCCTTCTCATAAAAATAAAAAATAAAAATAAAAACTTTTTCTAACCTTATTAGCTTTTTAGTCTGAAGCTCTCTCAATTGAGCTATCCACGCTAATTAATGCACCAGTTGGGAGCCGAACCCCTTTGCACCATGGAAGGTATCCTGTGAATTAGCAAGAACCTTAGTAGTTACCCATCCAAATAATTTGTAAAATTGAGAACGAAAACCCTTTTACTAACCAACAAAAGAACTCCAATGCCTTCTCAAAAAAAAGAACTCCATTGGTGCAAGAACAGTAAGAAAAAAAAATGCGTGCATTAAAAAATTGAGGAGAAAAAAAGAAGATTATAACCTCTTTTTTTTTTGGGGTAAGTATTAAATTTAAATAAAATGATAAAAATGCGAGAGATGTGCAATCAAAGAGCAACTACGTAAAATTTACATATCCCTGTCAATACCTTTCGATTGAAACTTTAAACGCGAATCAAACATTGACTGTGTTATCTTGTTGCCTAAAACTTTTAAGAAAATCACAACTTACCCGTGAAATTTATTACCACAAAAATTTTGAAATTTTCGTATTTTGAATCTATGACATATAGATAGGGTCCTATCATTATTATGTCAAAAAAATTGGGGTGAATAATTATAGTACAAAGTATTCAATGAGGCACTCAAAAAAAAATTTTGAATCTCCAACATTGTTGAACACTTAATAAAAACAAATTATCACAAGAATATGAAGGCAAAAAAAAAAAAACCATATTTTGTACCAAAACTTACTTGTAACTTGTAAGTCGTATCTATGCTTTTCTCCTTCTCCATCACAGGTTCTCGCTCGGAGGAATACACTGAGTTTTGCTTATATAGTTTCTATTTCGTTTTATTGATTTTTGCATTAATGATTATAGAGTTTGAGTTAAACTCTATCAAATGTGTTGATTTTTTAGTTTTACTTTTTTAAATTTTTGGATAATTCTGGATAAAAACGCAAGTAGGAAGAATGCGTGTAGTTGTCATGTAGGGTTGTACAACTGGTGTAATGGTATTATTACTTTATTAGGTAATTATCAACAATTTGAGATGAGTTTCAAGAAAACTACAAATATATATATTCAGGAAAAATTTTAAAAATATATAAAATTTTAAAAAAAATCTTCTAATATGAAAGTTTAGTTGATATGAACATTATTAAAATATATATATATATATATATACGTGAATTAAAAAATCAGAAAAATATACATTTTATCGAAAACAAATATTAACATTGCTTTTATTCAAACTTTAAAAAATAAAAAATAAAAAAAGGTGTTTTTAAAAACTGTAAATTTTCTTTACCTTCTTCTCTCAAAACAGTAAATTTGTCTAAAGTTTTGCTAACAACTGAAATTTTGGTGTCTATCCAAAAAATTGATAGGGTATTAAAGTAAAAGTTGATAAAAACAATTAAACAGTTGTTTCTATCTGAAAACCCTAACAATATTCACTAATTTTCTTCAGAATCATTTTCCAAATCACTAAAATTAACATTTTTTTTCCAGAACAAAATTAGAAATTCAAAGATAGCGTAAAAAAAAATCACCGCAAATTTGAGGAGCAAGAAAGATGTCCCTAGGAAGGAGTCACCAACTAGCAAAATCTTGAACAAATAGTCGCTAAAATTTCTATGAACAGAAAAAATGAAGAAAATGTATGCACGTGTTGAAAACTGTAAAAACTGAAAAGGAAAATAAGGAACTCACGATTGGATGTTCATGGTTCAGATTTGACTTTGTGGTTTTCACTCTGTTACTGGGTTGCAAATCTGTGTAGTTCTTCACTCCGTCTCTTTGGGGCAGTAGTATCTGATATTACGTGATATTGGCATTGCCATTTTAGTCTTTCTTTTTTCTTTTTTTTCTTTTTTCTTTTTTTTTTAATAAAAAATGAAAGATTCATACAACTAAACATAGGTTCAGGGGCAGCGAAGCATCATACAAAACAAAGAAATACTACAA
This sequence comes from Quercus suber, assembly GCF_002906115.3. NCBI lineage: Eukaryota > Viridiplantae > Streptophyta > Magnoliopsida > Fagales > Fagaceae > Quercus > Quercus suber. Next base: position 1,339,751 of record NW_027069512.1, on the reverse strand, counting down.
TGGCAGATCATGTCTCATGTAATTGTTTCGTTAACTGGATTCAAACAAATTTCGATTTAAAGTAATAATTAAAACAATTTTTTTTATCGTATAATTAAAAGTTAAAATTTGCAATTGGAAGTCTCGGGACAGATACCACATCACTGTTGTTGAGAGGCTGAAATTTAATTCACAAAAAATAAATAATAGGACAGAGACAAACCTCACCTCAAATCCCTTTAAACTGCCGTAGCACTTCGAGAAGAGAGCCCTATTACTCATTAAAAGCTAGTTTTTTTCTTTCATTTCTTCTTAAAATTTAACTCTTGGATATATAAAGATTAATTACTAAACATTGTAAAAACAAAAAGCTTCCAAAGATCAACAACATAACAACGTACTTATATAACTCTTGAGTTGAGTCATCATTAACATCCCAGGTGTCAAATATCTGATACAAACAAGTAATATATAAAAAAGCCAAAGCACACAACACAGAACAGATTGATTACATGATCCACGTCCAGGTTCAACAGACGCAAACACCGAAAGTAGCAGATATCTGCAACTGCAAGGCCATAGCAACGAGAGGGTTTTAGCTTTCTGAGCTGCAGGAAGTCTCACCTACTGATGATGATGAGCTATCTTGCCTGAAACGCTTCATCTCCTCATAAGCCCACTCAAGACCAGGGCAGTAATGGAGTGGTGGGTTAAATCTGCTGTCATTCATGTCATCTGGCATGAAAGCACCATTCTCTATCAGAAATTTCACAGCTTCCTTCCTCCTTTCTTTCGCAGCACTGTGAAGTGGTGTCCCTGGGTTTAACAAAAACAGGAGGAGAAATAAATATCAACATCTGTATCCAAAAATTAGATTCCTTTTTTTCCCCTTCGCTTATTCATTTAAGCAAAAAGGGAAGGGGAGTACTGAAGGGAAACATCATCTATAGGGAGAAGATACTTACAGCCACAAGCGCCCTTAGTTCTAGCATCAATGTTAGCACCACGCTCTAGCAATTCATCCATAACTTCAAGGTGGCCACCTTGAGCAGCAAGGTGGAGGGGGGTGACCCCTTTTGATTTGGGGCCCCATGTAGCCACATTCACGTCCATCCCTTCATCAAGAAGCCGCTTCACCTATTCCAAGGAAAGGTTATGAGAACAAAAAACATTCAAATGACGCAAACAAAAACAGCTTGTCCTTGAAGCATCACATAATTTTAACATGTCCTTGAAGCATCAAGAACTACAACATTGGAACCTTTTTATATTTATTTTAAAGGCTTTCTTGGGCTTTAATATTTTTTATTTTCAAATCATAATCAATTCATAAACTGTAGATTCTTTTGTAGTTCCAAACTCTAATATCACAAGTTTTTAAACCTTAAAGTTTACTTCTTAATAGACTAGATCTGATTTAGAAACCTGCCTATGTGATGGGCTTTTTAGTTAGGGTTTGAAGCTTTTGGTTTTAAGGAAGGGTTTTATGGTCCTTAGGTTAATTACTGTTTGGGAAAAGGAGGATATAAGTGTAAAAAGTGGCTGTTCTTGAATGAAATGAGTTTAGAAAATTGCTGGCTGAAACAAGATTAGGTATTAAGTGGTTACTCGGTGGCAGCTATGAGAATTTATGAGGTTTAGGCTTTCAATGACTTAAAGCGGTTTGGTGTTGAAACTTGATTGTCAGTGCCGATCAGGGCGTGTGAACAAAATAGATGAGTAAGAGGTGAAAAAAAGGGGAAATGGAGGGAGAAGTGGGAAATCAAAAGGTGAGAAGTTTGAGGTCCGATCATTTTGTGATGTTTTGAGGACAATCACTTTTTCTTGGAGGAATATTTTAAGTGTGAAGGTTCTTTCAGTAATTGCATGTGGATAGTTGTTTGAGGTAAAATATTCACTGTTTAGGATCTTATTAGATGCTAGTTATTGCATATCTAAGAATACTGGGTAAACATTCATCATTTTCAATCTATGAAAGGGAGTTGGACTTAGTGCCATTTATCATCAAGACTAACCAATAAAGCCTTTAGGGAACAGAAGATATGAAGTCCTGCCCAATTGAAATGGATAAGCAAAATGGGATACATGTTCTTGATTGAATACAAGGAGGCAAGGAAAACAAGGATCTGATGCTGTCTCAACGAAGGAAGAATAGATCTTTGTAGAAACCTCTAATCTCTTCCTCATTACATTCCTTTATAAGGGAAGGGTTTACTTAGGTTAATCATTTTCCCTCAAGCCTAGAATTTTACAACACATCCATGACCACCATGGCAGGCCATTCAGGTAACCAAAAGTCCTTGAACAGAGCCAAGATGGATTTATTTTGGAAAGGCATGAAGGGAGTATCAAAAAGATACATTAGAGTGTGATGCAAGAGGAATAAGCTAGATAATGTGTCTCTTGCTGGTCTTCTACAGCTGTTTCCTATCCCTTAGTCATCCTTAAGTAGATGTTTCCATGGAATTCATAGAGGGTTACCTTTCTCTGATACTGAAGGTGGACAGGCTGACCAAGTACTCCCATTTCATTCCTATGTCTCATCCCTATACAGCAGCTAAGAAAGGGTTTATAAAGTTATGAATTAGTTGCTTAAGGGGTAGTTAGCCAAAGAGTTGCAGGCAGTTTTAAGCCCAACTAAACCTATATATTCATTCATGTAATTACCTATCCATAGAAAAAAAAATTCTTTCAACTAATCAATTATAAATCTCTCATTTCTTCCTTCTCTTTTCTTGGAGGCTAGCTACCTTGAATCAGTCAAGATCTCTCTAATTTCCCAAGAACCCAACCATTTGAACCATTTCAGAAACGTAGTCTTAACCTGATTAAGACATGGCATAGGTTTGTGGTTTATTGATTTATTTTTGGTGTTTTTTTTTTGGGGGGGGGGGGGGGGGTGGATTAATTCATGTTTTTCACTGTCATATTGTAAATTACTTGATAACAGAATAAGAGGATGTAGTTCTTGATGCTTCAAGGACATGTNCCCCCCCCCCCCCCCCCCGCCTTCCCTCCTTTTGACAACTTTTCATGGTATTATTCACATCCATATTTCACAACCCTGAATACCTAAATATTTGCCAACTCTTGGTTGTCAATTAGTCTTCAACACCAACCTTAAACTCGATATGCTCGAGAACATTGGAACCTTTTTATATTTATTTTAAAGGCTTTCTTGGGCTTTAATATTTTTTATTTTCAAATCATAATCAATTCATAAACTGTAGATTCTTTTGTAGTTCCAAACTCTAATATCACAAGTTTTTAAACCTTAAAGTTTACTTCTTAATAGACTAGATCTGATTTAGAGGGGGTGAAATATTACATAAAGGTAAGCATTCCTAAAATAACCAAAATACTAAAATCACTTAATCAACAAATATAAATACACACACACAGAGTGATGTAGGAGAGTTTAAGCCCATTAGTATTTTTCTTTTATTTATTTATGTTATGTTTTATTGAATATTATGTCTTTAATATATAAAGGTCAACTGTCTAATGGTGGTAGATAGTTTGGATTTAACTGTTATATGTAAGATGGACAATTAGATTCTAGTGTATTTTCTAATCATTGTAGGCAGTCTTTTCTTATCTACATGAAATTTCATATTTAAATATTTTCTTTGTTATTTGAGCCTAGACATTGATATTTGATTGTTCCAAACTTCAATCCCATTATCTTTTTCTTTTCTTTAATCTTTTTTGTTACGTAAGTTCTTTTTAAACCCATCTTCTACACTAGGCTTAAGTTCTCCCTACCACATCAAGTGGTATCAAAGCAAGAGATCCTACAATTTCATATTTGAGTCAAAAGGTTGCAATTTTAAGCAATGATTGGTCGTGGGAGAGGTTGTGGGATTAGAGGAAACCAAGGCCAGCAAGCATACATGGCTGGGCGAGATGAGAAGTATGATTAAAGATTTTTCATGAGTTGTAAAAGTTCTTTCAACAACGGGATCCAGCAAGAGCCCATATATAGATTTCAGAACATGACCACAAAGCCAGGGACAAATCAGAAGGTGATCTTGAGGATGCAAACGCTGACATAAAAGACCTCTTTCATGATGCCACTCATAGAACATACGGCATGTGGCGGATTGAGGATCAGTTGGTGTGTGCAGCTGAATAAAAGGATGAAATGACTTCTTTTTTAGGCTAGTGGTGAGGCTCCTCGCTAAAATATTTGTAGTTTCCATAACATATGTCATACAAAAAACTATTGAGTCATCAGAACAATTGCCACCTACTTAGAAACAATGACATATATTGACTTACACTTTTGCTAGAGGTGATGTTCCTCACTAAAATCCTCATAGTATCCGTACACAATATCTAATATGAGTCATTAAAACATTTCTAAGTCATTTTGTTGCTAAGTCATACAATAAAAGAACACTCCGGCATAGGTGGTAATTGTTCACAAAGCATTCTCAGGGCAAATTTTCTTTCTTTTATATAAATATTATTTCCTCTCACAAACTTCAAACATTTTAAAAGTGAATATTATAGCCATATGTTTCTTAACCACAACAAGAAGCAATGGTATAGATAGCTCAAAATCAGAACTTCCACGACACCCCAAATAGATCGAAACCCACAAATACCACTATAGACTGCAACTAAAAAAACAATTAAGAACATAAAAAATCTGCACAATATAGTGAGTTCAATTATATCAAAAAATGCATTAACAGGAGATAAAAGTATAATTGAAAACACAAACACGACACTCAACAGACAATTCTTGAAAGATTAGGACACAGCAAGATGGAGATACCACAATCAATCAATTAATTAAAACAAATTCTTGGCTTAAAATGAAAAATAAAGAAAGAAAGAAAGCGAAAAAATGAAACCTCTTTAAGATCGCCTTTGCGAGCACCAATATGGAGCAGAGTCCATCCTCGATCGTCCCTATCAACATCTCCTCCAGACCTTATGGAGCGGCGTCTCGACAAGCTTCGACGAAACAAAGACGTAAGCTCCTGTCGCTGAGGCAGCTCCTCAAGCATATTTACCATACCAAATCACACCCACACACACACACACACACGATAATAGAAAAAGAAAAACAACAACGATAATTCAATTATAAATTTGTTCGGATTACAAAGGAGTAAAAGAGGTCCGAAGTTTTGCTTACATGATCTTGAGAGAGGAAAAAAAACAGAGCAAATAATTGAAAGATCGATGATAAACAGAGGGAAAAAGAAAGAAGAAGAAGAAGAAGAGAGAGAAGAGAATTAGCGAGAGTGATGGGCTATGCAATAAGGTGCAAAGGGATTCAAGCCAGGACCTAAGACACGAAGATTCTGGCAGATTACGACGGCGTTCACGCACACGAACAGCCTTGATTTTGAGATTTTAATCATTATATACTGAATTTGATGATAGATTGCAAAAAGCCGAAACAGATTATATATATAATCTGGGTTGTGGTTGGATTCCGAGAGCCAAAAAGGAGTTTGTGTTTTGAAGAAGCACTAAGTTGCTGCTGTTATGCTATTCGCATTAAAAAGCAAACCCTAGGGGAGAGAGAGAGAGAGAGAGAGAGATTGATTTTTTGCCCAAGACCAAGAGCACTGAGTGAAGGAATTTCTATTTTTATTATAGGGAATAATATGCAATACAGTGTCTATACTGTATATAAAAATGTAATGCTCAATTAGATATTTGTTAAATGGGCTTCTAAACGCTTCTAATGGATAAGGCCCAACCTGATAATGACAACAATTTTTTTTTTTTAAGAATCTATTTGAGAATCAATAACAAGACAAATATCACTAAACAATATGTTATAACTTATCTCGACTCTTCACAGTCACTTTGCACTTGCAATAATTTTCTTTTTTCTTTTTTTTGTTTAGTATTATAATGTTAAAAAGTGATATATAAATAGGACAAAGTTTAGTTACAAAATTAGTTATAAACTTATTTAATATTTTTTTATTGGAGGTGAATTTTGAAAAATCCACCATTGGATTATATCTTCTTCTAATATTCTCCATGCTTGTAAAATTTCAAGAAAATTAAAGATCAATAGCTATGTCATCAATAAATTTTTTAAATTGTAAGTTTTTGTAATTTAAAACTATGCACAAAATATAAGCTTATAAATCATATATTAAATGATAATCAATTGACACAAAATTTAGTTTCTCAAAAAAAAATTGACACAAAATTTAATATGTGTATTAAGGGCGTAAAGAACATGCAATTCAATGGTTAGATTTTCAAAATATGTTGTAATATTTATTTTATTGAGTGAGTTTGTAACCTTAAGCTACAACCAATTTTGTAGCTAAACTTTGTCCATATAAATAACTGTGTGTATTTTTTTTTTTTTTTTTAAAGAAAGAGGTAAGGTAATGAGGAATAATATTTAAAAATGAGATAAAGATAATGTCCTAAGTTTTAGGAGCAGTAAATTCCTTTATCTTCTCTATTCGGCATAAAACTTAGGAGTAGTAAATTACTCTCTTAACTAATTTATATTTTTTTAATTTGAAATTATTTAACTAAAAGATATGGGTATTTTAGAGGGTCTAGGAATTTCTGTAAAGGTATTTTAGTACACAAAAAGTTGAAATCCAAATAGGGAATCCTATTATTAATAGTACCAGACTCATCACACGCACTTTGTAATAATGATCTTGTAGGGACCCAATTTGAATTGAGTGTTGGGTTTTCAGCCCAATAAGCCCAAACAATAAATTTATAGAGAGTGGGTTGACAGGCTTAGGTGCTGGCCGTCGATCACCACGCTCAAACTTTTTCTTATAAAAAAGGCTAAGTGTTTCNTTATAGTTAAATAATTTTAAATTAAAAAATACAAACTAGTTAAGAGAGTAATTTACTGTTCTTAAGTTTTAGGCTTTTTCTTTTATCTTCTTAATTTGATCTAAAACTAAGACACTATACTCTATCTACATTTATAACTCTTAAAAAAAAAAAACAAATAAAAAGAGCATTATTGCACGTGCAAAGTGCGTGTAACGAGTCTAGTACTATTATTTGGTTTTTAACTTTTGCGTACTAAAATACTCTTACACAAATTCTTAAACTCTCTAAAATACCCCTATTTTATAGTTAAACAATTTAAAATTAAAAATAATAAATTAGTTTAAAGAGTAATTTACTGTCCCTAAGTTTTAAGCCTAAGTTTTAGGCTTTTTCCTTCATCTTCTCAATTAGGCCTAAAACTTAGAACACTATCTCTATTTCATTTTTAAACACTACTCTACGTTACCTTACCTTTTTTTATTTTTTTTATTTATTTATTTTATTTAAATACACATGATTATTTATTGTTTGGGCTTATTGGGCTAAAAAAACTCAATTCAAATTGGGTCCCTACAAGATCATTATTACAAAGTGCGTGTGATGAGTCTGGTACTATTAATAATAGGATTCCTATTTGGATTTCAACTTTTTGTGTACTAAAATACCTTTACAGAAATTCCTAGACCCTCTAAAATACCCATATCTTTTAGTTAAATAATTTCAAATTAAAAAAATATAAATTAGTTAAGAGAGTAATTTACTACTCCTAAGTTTTATGCCGAATAGAGAAGATAAAGGAATTTACTGCTCCTAAAACTTAGGACATTATCTTTATCTCATTTTTAAATATTATTCCTCATTACCTTACCTCTTTCTTTAAAAAAAAAAAAAAATACACACAGTTATTTATATGGACAAAGTTTAGCTACAAAATTGGTTGTAGCTTAAGGTTACAAACTCACTCAATAAAATAAATATTACAACATATTTTGAAAATCTAACCATTGAATTGCATGTTCTTTACGCCCTTAATACACATATTAATTTTGTGCAATTTTTTTTTGAGAAACTAAATTTTGTGTCAATTGATTATATTTAATATATGATTTATAAGCTTATATTTTGTGCATAGTTTTAAATTACAAAACTTACAATTTAAAAAATTTATTGATGACATAGCTATTGATCTTTAATTTTCTTGAAATTTTACAAGCATGGAGAATATTAGAAGAAGATATAATCAATGGTGGATTTTTCAAAATTCACCTCCAATAAAAAAATATTAAATAAGTTTATAACTAATTTTGTAACTAAACTTTGTCCTATTTATATATCACTTTTTAACATTATAATACTAAACAAAAAAAAGAAAAAAGAAAATTATTGCAAGTGCAAAGTGACTGTGAAGAGTCGAGATAAGTTATAACATATTGTTTAGTGATATTTGTCTTGTTATTGATTCTCAAATAGATTCTTAAAAAAAAAAATTGTTGTCATTATCAGGTTGGGCCTTATCCATTAGAAGCGTTTAGAAGCCCATTTAACAAATATCTAATTGAGCATTACATTTTTATATACAGTATAGACACTGTATTGCATATTATTCCCTATAATAAAAATAGAAATTCCTTCACTCAGTGCTCTTGGTCTTGGGCAAAAAATCAATCTCTCTCTCTCTCTCTCTCTCTCCCTAGGGTTTGCTTTTTAATGCGAATAGCATAACAGCAGCAACTTAGTGCTTCTTCAAAACACAAACTCCTTTTTGGCTCTCGGAATCCAACCACAACCCAGATTTATATATAATCTGTTTCGGCTTTTTGCAATCTATCATCAAATTCAGTATATAATGATTAAAATCTCAAAATCAAGGCTGTTCGTGTGCGTGAACGCCGTCGTAATCTGCCAGAATCTTCGTGTCTTAGGTCCTGGCTTGAATCCTTTGCACCTTATTGCATAGCCCATCACTCTCGCTAATTCTCTTCTCTCTCTTCTTTCTTCTTCTTCTTTCTTTTTCCCTCTGTTTATCATCGATCTTTCAATTATTTGCTCTGTTTTTTTTCTCTCTCAAGATCATGTAAGCAAAACTTCGGACCTCTTTTACTCCTTTGTAATCCGAACAAATTTATAATTGAATTATCGTTGTTGTTTTTCTTTTTCTATTATCGTGTGTGTGTGTGTGTGTGATTTGGTATGGTAAATATGCTTGAGGAGCTGCCTCAGCGACAGGAGCTTACGTCTTTGTTTCGTCGAAGCTTGTCGAGACGCCGCTCCATAAGGTCTGGAGGAGATGTTGATAGGGACGATCGAGGATGGACTCTGCTCCATATTGGTGCTCGCAAAGGCGATCTTAAAGAGGTTTCATTTTTTCGCTTTCTTTCTTTCTTTATTTTTCATTTTAAGCCAAGAATTTGTTTTAATTAATTGATTGATTGTGGTATCTCCATCTTGCTGTGTCCTAATCTTTCAAGAATTGTCTGTTGAGTGTCGTGTTTGTGTTTTCAATTATACTTTTATCTCCTGTTAATGCATTTTTTGATATAATTGAACTCACTATATTGTGCAGATTTTTTATGTTCTTAATTGTTTTTTTAGTTGCAGTCTATAGTGGTATTTGTGGGTTTCGATCTATTTGGGGTGTCGTGGAAGTTCTGATTTTGAGCTATCTATACCATTGCTTCTTGTTGTGGTTAAGAAACATATGGCTATAATATTCACTTTTAAAATGTTTGAAGTTTGTGAGAGGAAATAATATTTATATAAAGAAAGAAAATTTGCCCTGAGAATGCTTTGTGAACAATTACCACCTATGCCGGAGTGTTCTTTTATTGTATGACTTAGCAACAAAATGACTTAGAAATGTTTTAATGACTCATATTAGATATTGTGTACGGATACTATGAGGATTTTAGTGAGGAACATCACCTCTAGCAAAAGTGTAAGTCAATATATGTCATTGTTTCTAAGTAGGTGGCAATTGTTCTGATGACTCAATAGTTTTTTGTATGACATATGTTATGGAAACTACAAATATTTTAGCGAGGAGCCTCACCACTAGCCTAAAAAAGAAGTCATTTCATCCTTTTATTCAGCTGCACACACCAACTGATCCTCAATCCGCCACATGCCGTATGTTCTATGAGTGGCATCATGAAAGAGGTCTTTTATGTCAGCGTTTGCATCCTCAAGATCACCTTCTGATTTGTCCCTGGCTTTGTGGTCATGTTCTGAAATCTATATATGGGCTCTTGCTGGATCCCGTTGTTGAAAGAACTTTTACAACTCATGAAAATCTTTAATCATACTTCTCATCTCGCCCAGCCATGTATGCTTGCTGGCCTTGGTTTTCTCAATCTCTCCAATTTTAATTTAAAATTATTTAACTATAAAATAGGGGTATTTTAGAGAGTTTAAGAATTTGTGTAAGGGTATTTTAGTATACAAAATGTTGAAAACTAAACAAGGAATTCTGTTATTAATAGGATAGATAGATAGATAAATATCTCCCAATTATTCACATTATATATATATATATATATGTATTATATTTAATCAAATCACAATTATAATCCAAATTAATTTTAGATTAGCTTCTAGCTGTTTTTTTAATTTTATGCCAAGAAATGTTATCCACATAAATTTTCACTTGGTTGTTCCACGTACATGGTGCAGACCAACAACATTCTAGGTTTGATACACTAGCATTCTGTATGGGAGGGTGTCACGCATACCCATTTGACCACATATCGCACTGGGATCACAAGTAAAATGGAGTTCTTAGTATGATTTTGGGGCCACTATGTAGGCTTGCAGCTTTCACCTAAGGCATACGCTTAAGAAAAGCCATGCCATCATGAATTCCTTACCCAATCCATCATTCGCCTTCATGGGTTTGGATATTCAATGCATGGGGCATACGTTGGAAAAATGTTATGAATTTCATTTTAATAACTATTTCAGTTTGTTTATTGGAACGAAATATTTCGATGCTAGTGAATACTGACATACTAATTCAAAGTAACTACTATTTATTTATTTATCACAAAAAAAGATAAATATTGTGGAGCCAGAAAATTGGGTAGCCTTGGCCCACTCCAAACCAGGCCCAAATGGCCCACGCTGAGGATGCTAGATGGGTCCGAGGATGAAAGCGCGAAGACCAACCTCCGATGAACCTCCGATGAGAATATCCGAGGATGACCCTGTCCTCAGGCGTCCGAGACCTCGAAAAAACACGAGGACCACCCCACCAAAGGAATCCTTAATATCCGAGGAGGAGAGAACCCAGTGCCGCGAGTCGGCGACAGGAGAGGGCGAAGGAGCAAGCCTTAGGTGAGCAGTCACCTCCGCATTGAATGCGCTCACCTAACTCCCCTGGCCGCATTAATGGGGATGTAACCCCTTAGCAGGGCAACATCGATCATGGTGAGCCACTTGAGTACGGATAAGACCTCTGATAGGACAGAGGGTCAGAGCAGAGGCCAATAGATGATCAATAGAAAGAAGGAGAAGATAAGAGAAAGAAGCAGGATATAAGAAGGGGAACAAAGGAATTAAAGAAGAAAACTTTGGGGGGATGGAAGGGAGTGACAGAGAGGAACTTAGAGGTAGTGTTAGTTTCAGGGAGAGGGCCTCCTTGGACGGGTGCCGAGGAGCCACCCTCAGCTGTAAACTGGGCTCACTCCCCTTCAATGAAAAAGAAATGATTTGTATTCCGTTGCTAGTCTGTTAGGGCTTAAACCTTCGGTCCACTCTCTAAAAATGTATTGTTGGGAAATTTTCTAAAACTGAGTCCCTACAGTACCCACATATATATAATATATAATAATAATAATATTTAAAAAAAAAATTTGGGGGGCAATGTCCAACCATGGCTCCGTCTATGTACCAATCGTATACTCAATTTTACAAATTGCTGACAATTGTGCCATATAGACTCATTACTTTTTGTTAACTACTTCTAATAACAAATCAACAAATTGTCAAATTGGATGTGAGAATTTTTGTCCGTAGTATTGTTGACTTTTGTTCAAGGGGTACTAATGTTATTGATTTTAATATATTTATATTGACCCGACGTATATAAGTATGACATATGGTTAAGAAGTGCATATATGAGCTACCAACATTATCAACATATAAGACTTATTTTTATTATTTATATTAAATACTATATAAGATTTTTTTTGGAGGAAAAAAAAAACTATATAAGATGATACAGTGTGCTATAATTTAATTAATTTTTTTTTCCTTCTCCTCCTGTGTCGTGCGTAGCATTAAAGCAATATACTCTGGAGAGTTACCGTTAAAAAAAATAAAAAAATTTGGAGAGACGTTGAAAACTTATTCAACTCCAATGCAGTAGAGATTAAACAGTTTTGACATGAACAAAAACTTATCTTATCAACAGACGCAAACCCTGCTTAATTCTCGTGTGTACCTCACTTTTAGCAACCACACTTAAACAAATCAAGCATGATTCAGTCATGACTTCCTCATCAAAATAAAAAAATTATGTACCACTTTAAACTTATCAACTACTTAAACCATTTTTTTCCTAACGAAGATACTACATCATCCCTTTTTTTTTGGGCATAAAATAATATAAATCATCATTTTTTTTAAAAAAAAAAATTCCCGAGAAAAAGTACTTTTTTACGTATGTTTGAAATGATTCACAAATCCCTCTCTTATTTTTGAAACTAATTAATTTTTTCATTTATATTTGAAAAAAGAGCAAATATCCCAAATTCAATACTTTTTCAATTAAATCAAACAATCACAATTTTTACAAATGCAATAAAAAAAAAAAAATGCAAATCTCCTGTTTTTCTCTTTTTTGTGGTGTAGAATTACTACTTTTTTTTCTTTTCAAATGATTCCATTAAATTTAAATGGAAAAATCAATAGATTAAAGGTATTTCTTTATTTTTCAAACATAGAAAAGAAATTAGTTTATTTAAAGATAAATGAGAGAATTAGAATTATTATTATTATTTTTGCCATTAGTAATTAGGAATTAACCCAAACATAATTGGGAAAGTACCTTTTCCTTTTAGTTTTTAGAATTTAAGTTGTGTTTGGATACTGCTTATTTTATTAAAACTGAAAAATTATTGCTGAAATTACTATAAATAAAGATAAAAGTTAGTTGAAATAGCACAGTGGGGCCTATAAATATTGTCAAAAAATGCAGTAGACCAATAAATAGTAATAAAAATACGCTGAATAGTGAATAGTGAAATAATTTTTATTTTTCATTTATACCGAAATGCACACTTAGTATCCGTTTGGATCTTACGTCCATGTTTAGTGTTTTGCGTTTTACTTTTTATTTTTTTTTTTAACTAGCACTTCTTGCACTATTCACATGAGACATGAATAGTGCATTAATGCAAATAAACAGTATTTTAAACAATAAACGATAAACAATAATTATAAATTATTTTTTTTATTATTTTCAGCCAGATAAAAGATATTCAGACGCATCATTAGCCGGCATCAAAGGACAATCTCGTAAATTCTGGAGAACGAACTTATTATCCAGTTGACTAATCTACTTGTTTTTAATATTTTTATGTCTCCAGCTCAATTATCAAAAGAAAAAAAGAGAATGTGATGCTCTCTCTCTCTCACACAGACAGAATGCCTCACTTCTGGGCTTATATATATATCTAGTCGGCAAGGGCGGCAAGGCACAACAAGGGTATTGTTTTCATTCCACCCCCGGCGCACTTTAGCTGAGTTTCGACGCCACCAAGAAACGGCACTTTCCCCACCTATGTTATCTCCGCATCTCATGCTCCGCCTATAACTACCATGCGCGGCTGAGTCAATCAATCCTTATCCTACGCACACACCCCCCATTCTCTCCCTTTATCTTTCCTCTCATAGCAATGGCACAGCCTCCTCAAATGGACCCATTTGCCCAAAACCTTCGAGACCAGGACGCCGGTGCTGCCTTCGTCCTCCAATCAAAAGGTGCCACCCCATCCCCAATAATTCTAGTCTTTTTATTTTTAACAACCAAAACACACCTTACTTTTTCTGCTTTATCGGGGATTCAACCCAAATTTCTCATTCCACTACAAAAAACTTTATCGAGCCCCGACACAAACCTAACTAGTTATCGCTATATGTTTGACTTGTGTGTGTGTGTGTGTGACTGAATTTAAATTGCATTGAATTGATCGACACAACAATTATGATTTTACAGGGGAATGGTGGCATGCGGGGTTTCATTTGACGACGGCGATAGTGGGGCCCACGATACTAACGTTGCCATATGCGTTCAGAGGATTAGGGTGGGTCCTAGGGTTCTTTTGTTTAACGGTGATGGCCATCGTGACCTTCTATTCCTATTACTTGATGTCTAAGGTGCTGGAACACTGTGAGAAAGCTGGTCGCCGCCACATCAGATTCCGTGAACTCGCCGCTGACGTCTTAGGTATCCACTTGCTTTTGTTTCCGTAAATATCGAAAAACACACACACGCCATTTTTGTTTGTTTGTTTCCTCTTTGTTGCGTTCACGTCGCAACAACTTTGCGGCCTACTTACGTTGCATATGCATACATCTCATGTCATGTAACTTTCATTGGTGTGTAATTATAATCCACGTCGAAAGTAAAAATATTATTGCACCTTTAATAGTGTATATATATTTAGTCTAGAGCTATAATTTTTCAAAATAGTTGAGGTGTTCGAGCTGTAAATGGATAATAAAGTGAGGTTTAGGTAATAATTAGCAATAATTTATCAATTTAACAATTGTGAAAATTTGTTATAAAAAATGTTGTATAAGTAATGTAAGAAGAATTTTTGTTCAACCCCGCAATCAGTTTGTCCACTTTAGAGGGCAGGCCACAGGCATGCCTAGTGAGCTTCTATCCCCTACACGGCTTTATCATCTTTGAGAGTGTGGGTATGCTTTTTGTGCAAGAGTCCCACATTGCTTAGAGAAGCGCCCCCCTATGCCTTATAAGCATGAACTGAAGGTATAAGGGTACCACTACTCATATGCATGAGCTGAAGGCATAAGAGTACCACTACTCACAAGTTGTCTACCAATATGGCAAACACTACCTCTTCCCAATGAAAAGGCTGGACATGTAGCCAACACGTACCCGACTAGCTAAAAATTGATCATAACAAATTTGTCTTTTTTGATTTTGTCACACTAAAGCAAAGCCCCACTTCTCCAAGTTTGGTCATACTTTAATCATAAATTTCTTGAACAATCCTTCCACAATTAATTTCGGTGAGTAGTGGTACCCTTATGCCTTTAGCTCATGCTTATAAGGCATGGGGGGGGGGGCGCTTCTTTAAGCGATGTGGGACTCTTGCATAAAAAGCATGCCCACACTCGCAAAGAGGACAAAGCCGTGCAGGAGATAGAAGCTCCGGACGTTTCGCTCTAAGCATGCCTATGGCATGCCTTCTAAAGCGGACAAACTGATTGCGGGGTTGAACAAAAATTCTCCCTACAAGTAATATATATGACATTAGCATTATATATGCTTTTATATTTATAATATTTAATGAGAATGATTAAGAATGAATTCATTCGAAATAGAAGTCTTTTTAATTTTTTTTTGGTTGAGAGTTGGTTTTGATTTGATGCGCTGTAAATCTTGAGAGTATTTGTTCACCTTAAGCTATATATAATCTCTCACTTAGGATGGATTCCTTTTCAAAAAGTTACAAAAATGTGCCTCTCTTATTACCTTTTTTTTTTTTTTTTTTTTTTTTTTTTTTTTTAAAGTTATATTATACCCAATGTTACCATATTTAAGAAGACAATTTAATTCTTACGTTTTTTTTTTTTTTTTGAAAAGCACCAAATTAGAGCTATCATTGGGATTGCTTGTGATTTGGGAATTTTGAAAAGTTAGGTGAATTGATGTCTTGTGATGAACGTGGTTTTTTTTATTGGTCTTAAAGAATGAGAAGAGATCAAAATCATCGCGAAGATTCCTAAATGTGGACATGATTCCTTAATACGGATATTAGTCCAATCAAACTACCCTTTTTTTTTTTTTTTTTTTTGGTGCAGAAATCAATAAAACTACTTCTACCTCCAACGTAAGTGCGCCACTAAGTTTGGCATATTAGAGGTTTTCTTTTGTTTGATTGGAATCATTAAAGATTTGAAAGCAGCTATACAGATGTTATCTTTTTAGGAGAATATTTGTTTGCTAGAGCATTAATATCTATTTTACAATACATCTAACAATTTAATTTTTATTTTATTATCTAATATATTAAAATAATATATTTATACAATAAAATAATATAACCCAAAATCTAATAAAATCCAAAATTAGTGAAAGAGAAAGACAGAATGATCAGTAAAAAGAGGCTGAGCGAATAATAAAGAATTAAAAAATAAATACAAGTTGTTCAGTAAATTGCATATATAAGAGCTTACTGTAGCAATATTGTAAATTTTTTAGAATATAGAAATCGGATAAAGCATCATTTTAGTTTTTGTGGATGGTAAAATACCATTTTGGGGCTTTTACAAGCCCCAATACTAATGCTCTTAAAAGGTAAATTACAGTCAACGTCTTATTGTTTGGACTAATACTAGCTAGGCCCAAGATATTTTATTATTTATTTCAGAGAGATTCATTTTATGATGTTTGTTCTTGATAATAGTTTCTTATCATAAGATCAAGACATTTTAAAATTAGACAATTTGGTCTCTAATCAGTAATTATTGTGACAGAGAATAGAAAAATGGTAAAGGTTTAGGGACCAAGTTGCTTGAATTTTGAATTGTCTTGGATTTGATTGACATCAGCCTAAACCTCAGAGGTGTTAACTGTATTTTACCATTTTTGTTAAAATTTTTAATGTTCTTACTAATTATTATTATTATTATTATTATTATCACACAACAATTTACGCTCTCTTGGTGCTTCATTTGCTTAGCTTAGTGTGGGCTTTCTTAAAATTAAAAGAATCACATTAGATATATGAATGGTGATTTTAGTTTTATAAATTTTACTATGTAAACCTTATAAATTGATGTCTAATTTTTAACCAAAAAAAGTTTATGAAATTTATTTATTATGTAGTTGATGTGATATTAATTACTTTTATTATCATGTCAGTTGATAAGATTTTTGTTATAAAATATTGATAGTACCATTAATATTTTAATATTTTAGAGATTATAACTTATAGCAATTCAAATGTTGTTAAGAACTTTGTAACTCAAGTGACATTTTCTGGTATTTTTAACAAGTGCGTGTGTGTGTATATATATATAAACAGAAATTCATAAAAAAAAATATTTAAAAAAAATCACTTATTTTGTGCCTTTGTTTTTCTTACAGGGTCGGGATGGATGTTTTATTTTGTAATATTAATCCAAACGGCTATCAACACTGGAATTGGAATAGGAGCAATTTTGCTGGCAGGGCAATGCCTTGAGGTATGGTTATTAATAATTTTCAAGAAAAAGATGAGTTTTATTTGTAATGTTAAAAGTGGTAGTGCTGCTAATTGCAGTTGGTGAGGGATAAATGAGTGCAATCTACATATATAATTTTCAAGCTTAAAGATATAATACCAAAATAGATTGCTTGGCATTTGTTAAAAAAAAAAAAAAATGGATACAGTCATTTGTAAATTTTTTCCCTCAAAAAGAATCAAATGGTCTACAAAATAGATACCTTTATTAATTTTTTTTTTTGAATTAAAATGTTACTCTTTATTTATTTAATTCCTTAATGACCCTTTGCATTTTTTACCCCTCTTTTTCTTTTGGTTGTCAAAGATCCTGTATTCGAATCTTTCCCCCAATGGGCCCTTGAAGTTGTACCACTTCATAGCTATGGTGACACTTGTAATGATAATTCTCTCTCAGTTTCCTACCTTTCATTCTCTCAGACACATCAACTTTGGTTCACTGCTTCTCAGCTTGGGCTACACTTTCCTTGTCGTTGGTGCTTGTATACATGCAGGTACAGAAAAATATAGATCCGTATATGAAGCTTCGTTTATATAAACTAACCATGCATTATATATGTTTGTTCTGTGTTGAGCTTTTCTTTCGGCTTTGTTGTACTCTCGTTTCTGTTTGGCAATGAGATTCCAGTTGTTTTGCATCAAAAAAAAAAAAAAAAAGGTCTAGGCCCACTCGGGCCCAAACTCGATTCATTGCTGTACTTTTCGACTAGCTACTAGTTGTACACTTGTACTGTCCTAGCTGTTGAGAGTTATTTAAGGCTTTCATATTATTACACATCTATATTTATTTTCATATTTTTAAGAAAAGTAAACCTACTTTTGAGGCGTCCATCATTCTTGTGGTGACTTGAAATGGAAGAATCATTATCAAAATGAATAGATGAAGAAGTGGGTGGTAAAGTAGATGACGCATTTAATCCCAAGGTTGTTCTAGTGATTTCAGTCTTACGTGATCATGAGGTTAAGTTTAATTCTCATAACCAACATCACACTCAAGTTAACAAAAAACTTAGTCCAACATTTTTTGTTGATGTTATGGTTGTCACTAGGGGTGTACATGGATCGGATTGAAGGGATTTTTTGATTCAACTCACCATGGTGGGTAAAAAAAAAATTCAACCCAACCCAATCCATCACATAAGTCCAACCCAGCTCAACCCAACCCATATGAGTCGGGTTGAACCCATGAGTTTAACAAATTTATTATTATTATTATTATTATTAAATTGAGTAAAAAAAAAATATTAATATTAATATATTAAAAAAACTCAAAGATTAGTATCAATGTAACAATTTAAAGGCAAACAACACTAATGACTAAACAACAATAGTAATTTACTAAGGTTTGTGTGAACTAAATGGCTTTTATATAGGATAGGAAGAGCTGATTATTTTAAAAAATTTATTAATTATATAATATTATATATATAGATATAGATATTATCTATATCTATATATATATATATGGCTTTTATATAGGATAGGAAGAGCTGATTATTTTAAAAAATTTATTAATTATATAATATTATATATATAGATATAGATATTATCTATATCTATATATATATATATATAGTACTCATGTTGCTTGCACTATTTCAAGAAATGAAAAAGAAATTGTTTCTGATGAAGATACAGATTCTGATACTGTTTCTTCTGTTTCTGCTAAAAAGTTTTTTGATAATGATTTTCCAGAAATTAAAAGATTTGTTGGAAGTTCTTCCAAACCCATGTTTTTTACAGAAAATTGGTATTCAAAACCTACTCCTCCTGATATTCAGTTTGGAAGTTCTTCCAAACTTGCTTTTGTTAATGATATACTTCCTCCAAAATGGTTCACAAAAGTGAAAATTGTTGTTTCCAATTATTATTGTTTCACTGTTATTGCTATGATTGATTCTGGTGCTGATAAGAATTGTATCCAGGAAGGACTGATTCCTCCAAAATATTTTGAAAAATCAACCGAAAGAATGGTTTCTGCTAATGGTTCTCAAATGAAGATAAAATATGAATTGAATGATGCTCATATATATATATATATTAAATATATGAGTTTGGCGTGTTTGATTTGGCGGGTTTGAAATTTTATGACCCAAACCCAGCCCGACCCGCTATCATGTTTTTTTTTTTTGGTAACCCAACCTAACCCACCAAGGCCTAAAAACTGACCCAATTCGGCGGGTTGGATTGGGTCAGGTCGGGTCGGTTTTGGCGGATTGGTGGGTTGGCTACACACCCCTACTTGTCTCCCTAGTTTATGCACCTTGTCCTAAATGCAGAATTACTGAAAATAAAATTAAAGTCCTGA
Source organism: Quercus suber (assembly GCF_002906115.3). Taxonomy (NCBI): domain Eukaryota; kingdom Viridiplantae; phylum Streptophyta; class Magnoliopsida; order Fagales; family Fagaceae; genus Quercus; species Quercus suber. The sequence goes on along the minus strand of NW_027069512.1, from coordinate 1,320,200 downwards.
TGGTGTCCTAAATGCGGAATCACCGGTAACAAAATCAAAGCCCTCATGGTTTCATGAATTCTTATTTATAATTTCCCAAAACTAGGCTAGGCAAACTTAAGAAAGAAAGTTCTAACACTTGTAGATAGCCCATAGCTCCTTGAAGATTATAATTGTATTTTCCTGTAAATTTTATAACATAATTAACTTGTTTTCCTTGGGGATACAACTCTCTTCTAGAATTGGAATGATTTGTAAAATTTACTCTTAATATGCTCTGGTGATTAAACAAGTTTCATCTATCCTGCAGGTACCTCAAAAAATGCCCCTCCAAGGGACTACTCTTTAGAATCTAAAATGACAACAAGGGTTTTCAGTGCCTTTACTTCTATATCTATATTTGCTTCCATTTTTGGAAATGGGATACTACCTGAAATACAAGTAAAGCTTCTGAATAAATAAAGCTCTATATTTTTCTTTTTCCTTTTTTGAGCTTTCCATTAGTCTTTCTTTTTCCATAGGCGATGTGGCACCTCAGATGAATAAGTGGATAGGAACAACTGTCAACTAGGCCTCTTGATCTGGTTAATTTTACTGAACTGCACAATGGCACTTGCTGCCTGATTAATAAAATAGGTTGTTCAGATTATATCAAATGTTAAAGAATTACGGTCGAGCAATGGTTTGTCATGCTTCTTGATTTTAAATTTTGCCCTGCCATCAATACAGGCAACTCTTGCTCCACCTGCCACTGGGAAGATGGTAAAAGGGCTTCAGATGTGTTACGCCGTAATTTTTGTTACCTTCTACTCGGCTGCAGTGTCTGGATATTGGGTGTTCGGAAACAAAGCTAACTCAAATATTCTCGATAGCTTATTACCGGATGAAGGTCCTTCTTTGGCTCCAACATGGGTTATTGGCCTTGCTGTGATCTTTGTTCTCCTGCAGCTCTTTGCCATTGGCCTGGTAAGCTTCCAAATGGCAATCAATTCTTCTAGATATTGAATTCCAATATATGCATTGGCACATCAATTCTACAAGAGAGAATAAGAAAAAATAAGTCTAGAGACACTGCTGATTTTGACCTATTGTGATTTGTATATTAAAAGTGGTGTCAATAATGAGTCCAGATAAAAATTATGTTGCATTAATCATAATAAATCATGTCAATAGTTTTAAACAATGTTCTGTCATTAGCATTATTCAATAAGACGAGGGGGAATTTTCTAGTCTTTTTATTTTATTTTTATGTATGTTTTGGTGGGGGGGGGGGGGGGGGGTGTTGAATTTCTTTTTATCCATAGTATATTCCTTTGTTTAAACAAATTTCAGGTTGCATTCAGTAACTCTCTCTGATATATCACAGGTTTATTCTCAAGTTGCTTATGAGATCATGGAAAAAAAATCAGCTGATGTAAAACAAGGGATGTTTTCTAAAAGGAACCTTATTCCTCGGATAATTCTTCGGACGCTGTATGTGATATTCTGCGGATTTTTTGCAGCAATGCTTCCATTCTTTGGAGACATTAATGCTGTGGTAGGAGCAACTGGCTTCATCCCTCTGGATTTCGTCCTCCCAATGCTTCTCTACAACATGACTTTCAAGCCTCCAAAATCATCTTTCACCTATTGGATCAATATGTCTATTATTGTTGTCTTCACAGGTGCAGGACTCATGGGCTCGTTCTCTTCAGTAAGGCAATTGATTCTTGATGCCAACAAATTTAAGCTCTTTAGCAGTAATGTGGTTGGTTAAGTTCAAAATGAATTACACAGCAATCTTGCCCTCAATTTGGGTTATTCACCACTTGGAAAGGTGAATCTGTATTTTTGTGCTCTACGAAGCAATTGAAATACGAGTTTCCATACCGCATCTTTTGTGGCTATAACATAAAAAACACAAAATTACGTGGGGGCTGTGGGGCACTAGCATTTACCACAGTACAGCATGCTTAGCTAATGATTTGAGCTTTGTAAATTGAATTGCGTTTGGTGACGGTGGAAATTAAATCGAATTAAAAGTGTACTTGTTCGTCAGACTGATCTTAACTCCTATCATGAGTCTCGGCTTAGATTAAAAAATGGTTTTGTTGAACTTCATGCATTCATTGCATTAAGAACTGACGGATGATTCAGCCAAAAAATAAAAAGTACTGACGGATGATGGTACCATCCTGTCACGCAACAGAGACTGAGAGAGACTAGAGGGGCTATACTTTTTAGTTGGAAAAATTCAATATTTATGATATTTTTGAAACAAATTCTAAGTAGTTTATTGTTATTTGTGAAAAAAAAAAAAAAAAATCTAGTGATCGGTTTAAATTAAAATGGTAATAACTTATTACTTATGATTTGTTGTGAAAGTGTTATAAAAATCTTGTAAACTTAACACTTTTGTTATATAGTTAACTAAAAATTAATTGCTTTCTCTCAAGGGTAATGCTATTTTTTGTCCTAGGCATGAATAAACCCATCTCCATCATTGATATTGAAAATGATGTCGCGTAAAGGGAGAGATGAATTCTCAAATTATAACTCTAGTGCTAAAAAATATCACATCTTTTTCATAATTGTGACTAATTAAAAAATAGTGGTGACTTTAGGATTTTTTTTAAGGGGTTAGTAAGAAACAAAAATTATACAAATTCTAAAACAAAAGAAAACATGAATATATCAACATTAAAAAAAAAAAATACATGAAGTTTTACAATTATCTTTTTTACAAGTTTCAATATTTTGAAATTGTTGTATAATATCTTCATTATTCATCGTACAAGCTATATCTATTTCAATGTACACAGTTAAGTACCATTTGAGTAATTCATTTTAAATTTATTAAGATCTAAATGTAATTTTCTTTTTTATGGTTCAAGATCAACAATTTTTTACTTTTATTGTTGGACTTACTATTTTTTTTCTTTCTAGATTTTAGATCAAATTGGTTTGTTATTGATTTTTTTTTTAATGTTTAAAAATGTCTAGATATTATTAAGATGATCATATTCAAATTTATTTCAACTGAACTTAAAAAAAAATTAGGACTAAAATGTTTAAATTTGTATTTTAGAGGGGCTAAACCTGACGTCACCTCTAACTGTTAAAAAACAATGTATTTTTTTGCTGAATGTTAAAAAACAATGTTAGTAGTTGTCTCATGTAAAAGTAATATAGCACCAATCTCGGTGTTTGTAAAAGTGATGAAGTGCTAATCAAAGTAATCACTGATTACCTCAGTAAATTGAGAAATTTTTATGTGCAGGCTTTGGATAAATGGGGACGAAGGTACAGGGACTTTTATGAGGGCCGAAATGTAATTGGGGAAAGTGACTGGAAAATATTTTATATATTGAAAATACAAGCATTCTTAGCCTATGGCCCATATTGAACTTGAATTCTTATATATTGATAATATAAATAAATAAATAAATAAAAGAAGGGCTCTTCAGGTCAAGGTGAAGGATTACCATAGCAAAAAATATAGGGCTGGCCTTCTTATAGGCTAAGGGAAGCTTCCGTATCAATCGGAATAGATTGGCGATATCTCTTATTAGTCGTCATATGGCAAAGTGGTCCACTTGTTCCACTGCTCGGAAATCATGCAGTTTTCTGGTTCGCTAATCATGGGGCATGTAGTTAGTGCGGTGATGCTATATTCCATTATTGATTAGATAATATGTCGCACGGAAAAATCGTAGGTCCTGTTAATGGTATATAGGAGAAAGTGACGTTTGGGATATTATAATTACCCATTTGTTATTAAAAAGTATATTTAATAAAATAAATACTCATTCGCAAATTCACTCCATAAGTGGGAAAATGTACTATATTATATTATAAAAATATAATATTATAATAAAAAATTTGTAGTTTTTTTTTTTTTTAATTTTTTTTATAATTTTTTTTAAAATAGGGCATCTGTTGTTTAGAAGTATTTTTTTTATAAGTTTTATTTAATGGAATATAACATGTATTTTGCATTCAACAATATATATATATATATATATATGAAAAACACAATTTAATAAATAGATTTAAATTATATAATTATAATATTGTTGTATATAAATGGAGAAGATGTTATTAAAATGATTTTTTTTTTAAATATACCATAATTGGTTGGCGTATTAAAAAAAAATGTATGACCTCCATTCTATCCAACACATGTAACATGTTATATTAAATTTAAATTCTTATTTAAATTTAGAATTATAATTTTTTTTTTCCTTTCCAAATATGTATAATGCATGTGTGGGGCTCGTGGCCTGACAGCCACAGCCCATCGCGTAGTAGGCCCGAGGCCAGCGCCGAGGAAGACTGACCGGCCAAGGCTAAGTTGGGGAAAGCCTCTATTTTGGCCCACGCCGAGGACCTCTTCGTCCTTGGCATACTAAGGATAATTTTTGGGTGGGGACAAGCCCAGAGCAAGCTGTCACATTCACACTTAATGAATTCACCTAACCCCTCTGGCCGCATTAATGGGGATATAACCCTTTAGCAGGGTAACGTTGATCAGAGTGAACCACTTGAGTACCGATAAGGCCTCTGATGGGACGGACGGCCAGAAGAGAGGCGAATGGATGATCAACAGATGGAAGAAGGAGATAGGAAGATGAAGACTATATAAGAAAAGCAATTAAAGTAAAAGAGGAGGGGGGAAAGAATGGGAAGAAAAGGGCTCCTCGGCCACGGGCCGAGGAGCATCCCCCCAGTTGTAAATAAACTCTAAGTATTTTCTTTTATAAAAAAGAGTTGATGCTTGATGAACGACGACCAGTGCCTAAACCTTTAACCCACTCTCTATAAATTTATTGTTTGAGCTTGTTGGGTTGAAAACCCATTCATACTCAGGGTCAAATCCAAACTGAGTCCCTACAATTGGCGCCGTCTGTGGAAGGATTAGGGTGCTGGCCGGCGCACCAGGCGATTGTTCTAAGTGGTCGTTTTACAGTAGGTTGGCAAAAAAAAAAAAAAAAAAAACAGCGAAAAGAGAAATCTTGATATTATTATTTCATAAATAGAAATAGTACAAATTACAATCAGAGGCTCAGGCAGGCGTGTTTCACAAACAAATTTACAAGCTAATCCTACCAGCTAGTTCTACAATCAGAGGCCCAGGTGGAGCCGCCCTAAAAAAACTAGCCAGAGGGAAGTGTCAAGCCGGGCTTTTATTGGTATAAAGAGAATGGGAGAGCTTGACACAAAAAGCAGGGAAGGGGGAGGGCCATCATGTTTCCAGGCCACCGACAACTCCCTTCTCGGCGCGGCGGAGCTGGAACAAATAGAGGAGCAGATGCAGGGGCTTCGGGATACCTCCCCCATGATGTTCCCTTGATTCTCTCCAATCCTCACGAGTGTTGGCCGTTGGAGACGGCAACACTCGAGCACCGCCCATGAGATGAATTCGCACGTCTTCTTCGTCGGGGTGCGCTCCGAGGAGAGACGTTAGGTACTCTAATAACATCCCTCCGGGCCACCTTGTATGGCGCCATCGGGTTACGCCTAGATTCTGCCGCACCGGAAGCCCAGTGGGGGTTGCGGTCATAACGGCTCTTGGCACGGATGTCCTCACACCCGCCCAAAGCCGCCTCATATTTGCCAACTCCAGTCACAATTTCGGCGGGGTTGTGAAAAGGGATTGGGGAGCTGAAAGGATGTGTTTTTCTTTTGTTTGTGTTGGGAGGTTCATGGATTGTGGAGAAACCATCTCCCCACCTTTTATAGGGGATGAGGGTTGGTGAGAATTAATTCATGCAGAATTCGAAAAGAGAATTATCAGCTGGGCTAATAATGAAGCTACCAATTTCCAAGGAGGCCATAGACCGCTGGACTCGTGTTAATTCACGAGGACATTAATGAAGGTGCGTTTCGCGCACCGAAGCGTCAAGCGCGGAACACGAACGGACAAAGGGCGCTTCATAAATGAAAAAGATGGGCCTTGAGCTGGAGGCGAGATCAACGCCACGTGTAAAGATCATAATCCGACCAAGGAATAGAAGTGGTAGACAGAACCAAGGTATTGCATGGTCCTTGGACCCAAGCCTATGGTAAAACTATTCACACCATTATACCTGGGTACTAGACAGAACCAAGGTATTGCATGGTCCTCGGACCCAAGTTTATGGTAAAACTATTCACACCATTATACCTAGGTACTAGACAGAACCAAGGTATTGCATGGTCCTCGGACTCAAACCTATGGGGAAACTAGATACTTACAGAAAAATAGAAGTGGTAGACAGAACCAAGGTATTGCATGGTCCTCAGACCCAAGCCTATGGTAAAACTATTCACACCATTATACCTAGGTACTAGATAGAACTAAGGTATTGTATGGTCCTCGAACTTAAACCTATGGGGAAACTAGATACTTACAGAAAAATAGAAGTGGTAGACAGAACCAAGGTATTGCATGGTCCTCAAACCCAAGCCTATGGTAAAACTAGTCACACCATTATACCTGGGTACTAGACAAAACCAAGGTATTGTATGGTCCTCGGACTCAAATCTATGGGGAAACTAGATACTTACAGAAAAATAGAAGTGGTAGACAGAACCAAGGTATTGCATGGTCCTCGGACCCAAGCCTATGGTAAAACTATTCACACCATTATACTTGGGTACTAGACAGAACCAAGGTATTGTATGGTCCTCGGACCCAAGCCTATGGAAAACTAGATACTTATAGAAAAATAAAAGTACTAGACAGAACCAAGGTATTGCATGGTCCTCGGACCCAAACCCATGAAAAACTAGATACTTATAGAAAAATAAAAGTACTAGACATAACCAGGGTATTGCATGGTCCTCGGACTCGAACCCATGGAAAAAATAACTATCTGGAGAAAAACCAAAGCGTTACCTAGAGTCAAGCTATAATACGGTCTTTAGATTTATATTTGAAGGATAACAGATGGTTTCATGAGGCTGACTCCAGAATAGAATACAAATATGGAGCAGAATATTATAGTAAAGCAAATAAAAGAAAATATCACAAGTTGGAAGCAAAGTATTAAGTATTCAGTTCAAATGGAAAGTATACAACTTCCTTACAGTGCCACTGAGGCAAGAAACAAAATGAGAGAAACAAGAAGATAAAAGAGAAAATAAACAAAATTATCCTATGTCGTATACTAGTCTCCCAAACTCAGTAGGCAAATTAATTCGATAAGCAAATTAAAAGGCTTTAGCCAAGGCCTAAGGGCTTTGAATCGAAGGGTCCGCAGGAGGTCTCGCCACATCTTGTGGTATTTCCTGACTCTCGGCTCTAACTCCCCCCAACGTCCTCTGGGGTTCAATCTCCTCAGATGGTTGGTCAGTTAAAGATATATCCTCGGCGGTCTTATCGTGATTCTCAACCGCTGGTAATGAGGATCCCTCATCGGGAGCAGCAGGGGTAGTCTCGCGAATTGCAATAGGGTAATATACCCTATCCTCCCTCCTAAGGTCAGATGAGGCATCAACCCCTGCTTGGTTGAGGGCTTCATGCCAGGTCTGAGAACAGTAATGCCTGCACACTGCAGGAACTTGAGCCCGAAGGATGGCTTCAGTCTTAGCCACTCCATCTGCGAAAGCCTCCTCCTCTGCCTGTTCTACAGAGCGCTCAGCGTCTATTTTTGCAAATACCACCTCGTCTTTGGCTCTCACAGCCTCGTCCCTGGCATACTCGGCAACACCTTTCTCATGGATTGCCACGGTCAACTTTTCCCTCATATAGGCAATGTCCCCTTTGGCAGTCTGTAGTTGACCTTCAACGTCTTGCAAGCGATTAATTTGATCCTCAGCTTGCTTCCTGGCCACGGCTAGGTCGGAGGCAGCAGCGTCCCTGGCCTTCGTCATCTCCTCCAGATCCTCGGTCGCCTTTTTTAGGTCGGCCTCAGATCTCTTGAGGGTATTAGCAGCTTCCAAGAACTTGTCACGCTCTTGCGCTAAGGCATTGCCCTGGCCATCGATCTCCTCATCTAACCTCAAAAGAGTCTGGATAGCCTGCCAATGAAAACAAGTAACTCCGTAAAAAGAAAGGAAGGTACTAAGCGACAAAATTCGAATAAAGTAAATGGGTGCCAAAGGACCCACCATGCCTAGGTATTTCTTAAAGTCAAGGACAACCTCTGACCCACTCATATTTCTTAGCTCGGCCATGTCAGTGGGAAGAAGAAGAGATTTCTCCAGGGCATTGGCTACAAGAGCCCCCTCGGCTCCTTGAGATTCCCGCATCGATGCGTTATCCATTAGGGGTTGATCATGGAGCATGGCAGCGGGCAGCCAGGCCTGAGCCCCGGACTGCTGGATGGTCTCCTTACCTTTTCGTCGACCACCGAGCTTCAGTTGCTTTGGAGGCCTGTGAAGTCTACCCTCCTTGGGCGAGGAATGGGATTTGCTCCCATCCATAGGCTCCTTACCCTTGGAAGGTCTTTTCCTCTTCGGGTCATGAGACTCGGTTTGAAGGTCTGATACTGTGGGGACAGAGGATGACCTGGTTTGCACAGTCAAAATCTGGGGCGGAGGTGCTGGGGGCTGGGGCTGCGACTCTTCCGGTACACCCTTCTTGGAACCGCCCTCTAGCAGGTCAAGAAGATTGGTTTAGGGCTGTCTTTTTAAACTCATCTCAGCCTGGGTACCAACTTTTAGGGATCGGAGATCGGCTTCGGACAAATGAGGGTCTCCTAGATCACCAGAGGGATCCTCGGACTGATCAGCTAAGTCGAACACACTATATTCGTCCTCAGAAGAACTCAGTTCAACCACCTCCCTTGCCTTCTTAGATAGTCGTTCCTCGGCCACCGTTACTTGTTGGGATGAGGAGGGACCTACTAGCGGAATGCCTTTAGGTATATAAGACCCCTCGGAAAATGCAAAATCATCCTCCACCACGGTAATCTGCATAAGCCGAGGGTCACGAGCTCTAAATACGTGCTTCGGGACTGGGAATGATTTCTGAGCTGGGTCGCATCCGAGGATTTGATGAGCAGCTTTGACCTGGTTATCAGTTTCGTTCAAGAAAAGGTCCAACCTAAGAACGGTTTCCAAATCCGCTTTGTTAACCAGGTAGAAATGACGTGCAAAGGCGTGCGGACCTGCGAAAAGAAAAGTGAAACTTCTATAGTTAATAAACCAAAGCGAATCTACAGTTATAAACATAAAAATACTGAAACCTAGATTGTCTCCCACTTCGGATACCCTACCTGGCTCCCCCTCTATTGTTGGGCAATGAAAACCGTTGTGCCACTCTCCCGACACTATGAGGAAATCTTAAGTCAACCCCTTATTGGAATCAGGAAGACATTGGATGAGACGAACCCTGTCGTCTCTTGTCTTCATATAGTACGTCTTACCCCTCAGATGATGAAGGTTGTAGCACCAGTTCACATTGTGGTGAGTCAGTCTCAGCCCCATTTTCTCATTCAGGGTATCTACACACCCTAATATCCTAAATACATTCACGGCACACTGGGTAGGAGCCAGGCGAAAATGCCTAAGGTAATTGAGGGTCACTGGCCTCATAGGGATTCTCATCCCCCCTTCTATGAAAGCGACTATTGGGATCACGACTTCACCCTCTCTCCTCTTAATGTACCACTCCCCTTCTTCACAGTACCTTAAACTCACATTATTGGGTATCCCATAGTCGACAATGAATTTGTTCATCATCTCGTCGGACTCAACCAACTTCTTAAACTTACCCATTCCCCAAGGACGACTGAAAGTTCCAAAAGAAGAAAAGGAGAAGTAGAATCAAGGAAATTTGGGGTCACTGGAAGAAGAAGACTTACAGAAATATGACGATTCTCTTTAGGTACTGTATAAGTTGAACTAGACTCAAGTCATACGCATCAATGATTGTAAGCGCGAAAATGAGGAAACCAGGCGGTTCAAACAGGTACTTATACTCCCCCTTAGGTTCCCCAAATGTAACTGCGTGCCCATAAAAGCAGGAGATCCTTACCGAACGATTACCATCACACCGTTGAAAGTGGGAAACGTGGTGCCGCCAAAATTTAATGTGGGCACACATTAAGTCTTGAAACGCAAAAAACGCACATCGAGCAGTCGAAAAGTCACCAGCATTAGCACAAACCGAAGTGGGGCGATTCGCCTAGGAGAGCCCGTGAATATCAAAACCCTCCTCCCCGTCCGGGGGAACGTGCAGCAAGGTTTTGAGGGGCTATTGTGGGGCCCGTGGGCCTGACAGCCACAGCCCATCGCGTAGTAGGCCCAAGGCCAGCGCCGAGGAAGACTGACCAGCCAAGGCTAAGTTGGGGAAAGCCTCTTTTTTGGCCCACGCTGAGGACCTCTTCGTCCTCGGCATACTAAGGATAATTTTTGGGAATGGACAAGCCCAGAGCAAGCTATCACATTCACACTTAACGTATTCACCTAACCCCTCTGGCCGCATTAATGGGGATATAACCCCTTAGCAGGGTAACGTTGATCAGAGTGAACCACTTGAGTACCGATAAGGCCTCTGATGGGACGGACGGCCAGAAGAGAGGCGAATGGATGATCAACAGATGGAAGAAGGAGATAGGAAGATGAAGACTATATAAGAAAAGCAAGTAAAGTAAAAATAGGAGGGGGGGAAGGAAGGAGAAGAAAAGGTGCTCCTCGGCCACAGACCGAGGAGCATCCCCCCAGTTGTAAATAAACTCTAAGTATTTTCTTTTATAAAGAAGAGTTGATGCTTGATAAACGACGGCCAGTATCTAAACCTTTAACCCACTCTCTATAAATTTATTGTTTGGGCTTGTTGAGCTGAAATTCCCATTCATACTCAGGGTCAAATCCAAACTGAGTCCCTACAATTATATTACAAATACAATCTAACTGCTCAATTTTATTTTTTTTTATAAAACTTTTTCAACTATGATAACACACTTATTCAATTTTTTATGACATAAATTACTATATATAAAAAATTTATAATGTTAAAACATCTAAAAATAGAAACCAAACTATAAAAAAATAATAATAATAATAATTCTACTGTATAATTAAGTTAAGTTCTCTCGCAAAATATAGCTCACCGTTTCAAAGAATATAGCAAAAGCATACATAACTACATACAAGCGTATGCGTAATTGCGTACGTGCGTATTTCATTGTATGATATGAGCTTTTATAATATCATTTTGGCCTTAGGATTGTCCCATTTCTAGCTTCATCACTGCATACAAAAGAACTAGACGTGGCTTCATCTTAAAGAACATGAACTTCCCTTTCATTTAACAATATATTCAAGGACCAAAATAGAGGTGGGAATGAGTAAAGATATCTTAAAAACAAGAAAAATAGTTTGACTCTAATTTGGTTCTTGGTCAATTAATTTCGGATCCACATGAATGATATATTATTGGAAAGGGTATCATACTAGCTTAAATTTGAGAGGCTATGAGGGTGGAAATTAGTAGCGAATAACTTGAACTCACAAAAATAAGAAAATTTAACCCAAAAGTGTATGAGTTGCAAAGTTCCTGAACCTTCTCAACATGGAAATTAAAATAATGGTGCAAGGTTGACATGAATAAAAACATTGGCACTAGAAGTTTACTAATAGTACCTCATTTGGATTAATTCATGGTAGGGAAGATCGTCAGCTGAAGACGAGAAAGTTGAAAGTTTTGTTGGAATTCTTGGATTTTTGTGCGAAATCTACTTAATTGTCGTCCCAACTTTACGCCCAAATGTGCTGTAAACCACACATAGGTAATTCATAAAGCACTGAGTTTCTTAAACTACGCAAGAGCTAAAATTTGTTTGAGCCAATATTTTCTACAAAAGAAACTCTGGATTGTCAGGAAATTTGTGCAAAGTAGAAAGAGATCCTTATATAAATTTTTTGGCAAAATTGTCATATTAACTTCCCTACTTTTGAGGGTTATAATTAACCTTCTACATGCTACGCTAAAGTGTACATAACTGCTGACATTGAAAAGTAGGCTTCAAGAGGTTTCTAAAAGCAATGAGGAACATCTAAATCAGGGATCAAGAAGGCTCCGACGAAGTACTAGAAGTTGGTGTTGAAACTTGGAACATTCCCGTTTGAAGGGTGTAGACGTGTAGTTATTAAGTAGCCAAAGTCATACATGAATAATTATGCAAGTCTAAGGAATTTTTTTTTTTTTTTTTTAATGTTAAAGTCACAAAATATTTCACAAATGGCTGATGTAGTGAATGATAATTGGTAAGTAAAAAAAGTAAATTAACGATAGATTAGATAAGAATTATCACATCAATTGTTTGTAAAATTGTAAAATAATTTGTAGTTATAGTATTACTCTTTTAAAATATTAGTAAAAAATATATATTGTGAGTTTAGATCCACGTTCACGTTTCACGTTTTGCGCAAATGTGCATTTTACTCTTTTTTTTTTTTTTTTTTGCATGCATTTAGCTCAACAAAACTGAAGGTGCGGCTACTGTTCATGAACAGTAGCAACACTATTTGACTTTTCAACTCATTTTTAGCCACATCAGTGGATCCCGTGCACTATTTATAAGACTCACAAACTCCACTTTTTAGCAACTTTTTCATTAAAAATAGGTCTCACGGCATTATTCACACATTTAAAAATTATTTTGCTATAGTGTTTTTAGTTTTCGATTTTCAGTTTTTAGTTTTTAACAAAATAAATTGTATCCAAACAGACTCATACAATACTATAGATGCACTAAATTAAGTTTTATATTTAAATTCAAACTAGGCAATAACCATGCGCATTGTGCGGTAAATTATTAAACAAAAATATTTATTTATTTTAAATAATAAAAGTCTTTTAAATATCTATTATTCATTACAAACTGAAACAAAAAGAGATGCATATTTACAATTTTAATTTGAATCTGCAAAAATACAATCCATATGGAATGGATAAGCCGAAAAATCTTGATTTTGGTGGACATCAATTTAATTAAAAACACTTGAAAGTACCTCAATAGCTAAGAGATTTGTACCTCCATTGACACATCATAGTCTTTCTTACATATATGTTTAAAGTTCAAATTCTCATTCTACAACTATTGAATGAGAGACAAAGCAATAATTATTAACATTGTTCCTTACTGTTAGAATAATAGTTGCATGATGATATGAATTGTGGCACTATAAATTGAAAAATGAATTCAACAAAGTTGAAAAAAGTGTCATACATATCCACTTGTATAAACTTTATTGACATGAATCTCTTTTAAAGAGAGAATGGTAAGGGATGGAGGCTTTGCTAATACGCTTTATTGACATAAATCTCTTTTAAAGAGAGAATGGTAAGGGATGGAGGCTTTGCTAATATGTCTTTGGTTTGACGACACCTCCCTAGGTACTAGGAGAGAAGGGGTCCGTGATTCAAGACCCACCTGCCACGCCCACCAGAAGTAGGCTAGATTTAGGGTTTGTTTCTAAGTTCTATTCATAATTTATATATTAAAAAAAATGGCTCTTTTGCTCTCTTCAATTCTTTCTATCAACATTTTATTTAGGGTAATGTTTCACTTACATTTTTTGCTGAAAACTTCATTACATGTATTTCTCATTAGTTTCTTCCGATGAAGAGACATAAGATGATAAAATTATAATAGTAAACACATCACTTTTACTAATCTCACTTTTATTATTAGCCAACAATGGTGGAATGTAAAAGAGTTTGACAAATTTTTATATCCCTAAACCTTTTTTTTTTTTAAGAATAGAAAAGTAAATTACTTATTTTAGTTAATTAACCGACAAAGAAAGAAAAATAAAAAATAAAAAATAAAAAAACGAAAGGAAAAAAAAAAAAATGTTTCTGTAATTTACTTATTTTACAGTCTGAGAGTAGTACTGAAAACTCTTCAACGTAGAAACTAGAAAGTAGTCTACAATCTACACGCCACCAAGACAAGACAAACTATCTAATCCACGAAAACCTTACAAGCTCCATGGAAACTGCAAGTGCAAGGTATCCCAGTCCAAAAACTCTCCCTCAACCATTAAACCACTCATGGGATCCCCATTATCATTCACCTCCAGAAAATTGTTTCCAACCAACAACTCATCAATCGAACCCGGAACCGATGACCCTTCCCATAAACTCTCTCTACACACATCTCCCATGAATGTCCTCTCCTCTTCTTTAACCGAACCATTATCACTCCCACAAGAGCCCGAAGATGATGAGTTGTTCCCCATAGATAAGCTCGTGACTTCTGGCTCGCTCGAGCGAGGTGATGATGAGCGGTCTGGCAAGTTGAGTTTGGCTGAGGGGCCATAGAGCTTGCGAGCAGCACCATCATAAGCAAGTGCAGCTTCTATGGAAGTATTGAAAGTGCCCAACCAAAGACGAGCGCCGCGGTTTGGTTCTCGGATTTCAGCCACCCATTTGCCCCAAGTTCTTTGCCTAACTCCTCTGTAATTGCAAAGAGCATTTTCTGGCCCTCCTTTCCCTCTCAGACACCCTTTTCTCGATCTTCCCATTGATGGTTTCTTTGTCACTTTTCTTGCTTCATTCTCCATGTTAAAACTTTCAATACTAACTCCAACTCTAGCTCTCTTTTCTCTCACACAATGGGCTCTGGTCATTGTCTATATATTGCCAACTAAGCAAGGTCAACAGTAGGCCGGAACTGGGTGATTGACACGTGTAAAATGAGACCTTGGTTTTTTGCTTCTGCATGGTTTTGTAGCTGACACTTGTAAAAAGAGCAAAAACACTTGTCTTGATTATTGGAAGGATGTGAATTTTACATATGAATTACAGTATATTCCATGCTATCTTCCTTTCTTATTCTCATGCTGAAGTTAGACACGTGTGTGTAATGCATGAAAAAATCAATAGAAAGTTGGACAGGTGAGCGTAATTTGAAGGGGCTGGGTGTCACTGCGAGAGAGAAACAGAGGCACATGCTGTAGGTTAAGCAGAAAACGAGGAATTTCTCAGAAAAAACAGCTCGTAGCTTCATGAAAATAAAACGTGTAATTGTCCAACACTGGTTAAGCTTACACCGAGAAAATAGAAAAATTATATTATGTTTCGAGTGTATAGCACTTAATTGGTGTCATATCAAAATCTGGTGGAGAAGTGTTTTATGACAATTAATGAAGCTACCAAATATGACATAATAATGCTAAAATGTATTATAAAAGGATTTTACTAATATGTACCATAAAAGCACACAATAATTAATCATTTTTAGAAATATTTTTTCAAAAATTAAAAAAGTATTGACAATTTTTTTAATTTTTGAAAAAATATTTTAAAAAATGAATGGATTAATATGTGCCTAAGAAAAGGAACACATTAACAAGACCCATTATAAAATTTTCCTAGATAAATCTTATAAATTATGGCAATGAATGCATTTGTTGGATCCGGATCCAAATTTGTAGTTGTTGGGCTTTGATTGTGTAATTTGGGGGCCTCAACGATGCCTGCCTTGTGATGATGTGTGTACAATGTGTGACACTTGGGTAAATGTATGTGCATCAGTAAGTCTCTTTTTATTTATCTTTCCATTTTAACTTTTAAGGGATCCCCACCAACTATGGGGTTTGATTGGTCATCATTTATGTCTAATTCACTTTATTTCTTAATAAACTAAAGAAATTCCTAAGAGCTAGTAAGCTAAATAGGAAAGGAATGTCTCGAACTAATGACATGAACTTAAAAGTTCAGTTATGTGTGGGGAGGGATTAGACACCCCACCATTATCTTAAAATAGTATCTTATTTTGATTCAATTCTAATTACACACTATTTTAAAAAATAACTTTGATACTTTACATTTTTTTTTTCTTTTAACAAATAACATTTTGAAAATACTATGCATGCTTTGTTTGCATGGAAAATAAATTGAACATTAAATAAGCTAAAATTTTCCTTTAATGATTAGCTTGGATGAAGGAGTAGAGTTAACTTGGCTGAAAATTGGCCATCCAAACGAATATAAAATAATTAGCAATCATAATTGTAATTTTAATTTCCAAGGCGCTAATCTCATGCAAAGACTACAAAAACCAAAATGATTAGATTTGTGAAGGGGGGATTTGTTGGTTTGATTCGGAGTCTATGAGTTCAATTGATTTGAACGACAATATGTACTTTACTGAAATTTTTATTTGCACTATCTTGGAATTTTCTAAACCATTAAAAAAAAAAAAAGGTTTTTCAAAAAACATGATATGGAAAAGAAAGCATATTATTCATGTCTTTTTTTTGGATTTTTTAAAATCATTCTCTTATTCAAAAAGTATTGCTTTTCGATTTTTGGAGGAGTGCCCATTTGTCTGCTATTAGTAGATAAAATAATTTCTTTAACTTCTGAATCAGGACTTTTAGCGACGGGGCTACAGTGACGAAACGAATTTCGTCACTAAAAGTCCAATTTCGTCACTAAAGGTTCTTAGTAAAGAAAAACTGGACTTTTAGTGACGAATTTTTTCGTCACTAAAAATACATTTTCTTGTAGTGTCTGAATCCTAAACAATTCGATTTAGTGTCAATACACAAAAATTTCAACTGAATAACTAAATAAAATAAATAAACTTTTCTCTTAGTTTCCCAGTCTACACGAATCTTTTCAATTGAAAGATTGTCTATATGGATAATACATATTCCAGCTGACCGCAAGTCTAATTCTAATTTCTACTAGTAATTATTTTGTTTTGAAGCAAGATATTCCTGAGACGATTTGTCCTATTCAGATATTTACAACCAAAAAGTATTGAATTCTCTTTCAAATAACCTAGAAAGGAGAGAGAAGTTTAGAATGCCAACCGACCCCTCTTATTGAACTGCTCACCCAGATATTATCCTTGAAAAATGAAGATTCCCTAGATATTTTACAAAAGATATTTTATCTAAAAAGGAAGATTCCCTAGATATTTTACATAAGATATTTTCCGGAGTCCATGCAATCTCATGAGATTTTGGAAAGATATTTTCAAATAATTCAAATACTCATGAATTTTTCAGAGAAATAATATGTCTACTATATTTTTACAACAAATTTTAAGTGGCAGGTTATTACTGATTATTATTATTGAGATAAAAAAGTAATCTTAGTATTATGTTCAAATTTGAACCAATAACAACTAACTACTTATAATTTGTTGTAAAAATATTGTGGACATAGTACATCTATGAAAAAAGTAATTTTTGAAAAAGTAATTTTTCAAAGGCAACTTGAAATCCTAGGGAATATTCTAGAAAATTAAAGGAAAAAAAAAATCCAAGAGTTTTGAAAAACATTTTTCAAAAATGGAAAATTCCATGTGTTTTGGAAAATCATTTTCAAGATTAGTATTTCACATCTCATTTTGAAAAACTGTTTTCAAGGGAAAATATTATGATTGTTTAAAAAACAAAATTTCGGTGAAAACCCCATGATTCCTTGGAAAGAAATTTTGAGATGTGAATTCCCTGGTTTCATCAAAAAGAAAAATTTTAGATGCAAATCTCAAGGTTGTTTGAAAAACAATTTTCCATGGGCTTTAAGAAATGTGATTTTGAAAAACACATGCACATTCCGTGGTTTTTGAGCAAAGTATTTTCAAGGAAATGAAATCCCAAGAATTTATGAAACATCTTTCAAGTGCGGCCATAGACCCCCTTTGGCCTATAGTCGCGGGACTTGGGCCACACTTAAAAATGCGGCTTAAAAAAACGCGGCCATAGGCCAAATGGGCCTATGGCCGCGTTTTTTGGACCTAAGGCCGCGTTTTACAAACGTGGCCTAAAGTCGTTTTTTTTGTAGTGCGGCCGGTTTCTTGTAAAACATCTTTCAAGAGAAAATCTAATGGGTTTTCTTAGAAAATATTTGTTTAATTGGGAATTTCATGTTTTCGTAAGGAAGCATTTTCAATGGTGAGAAATCTCATGATTTTGGTGAGATATTTTCAAGGAATGTAAAATATCATGTTCTATAATTGAAAACTACTTTAGAAATAAGATTTTAGAAAACACATGGATCATTTGGAAAACAACTTATAAAATAAATTGCAAACAACTTTGAACAATATTTTTTGGAAAATATTAAGAAAATTCAAGTTGAAAACTACTTGTAAAATTCATTTGTGAAAATGACTTTAAATCAAGCCATTTTGATGTTTGATAGTTGGTATTTATAATACTAACTTCAAAATTAGCATGCAAATACACACATCTTAATTACCCTAATACATGAGAAATATCATAAGGAAAGTAAAAACAACTTAAGTAATCATAGACACAAGATAAAACTCCTCACCTATTCATTCATCATTTGTACGATTTATCTCGGACCCATTAATTTTTATTGATGCCAACGCATAATGTCAAATATACTAAAACAATACGTGCATAGATTCATAAACAAAGCAACTATATAAGCATACACTTGAATCAAATAGATTGTTCTAAATTCATCTATAATAACTTAATCTTGTTATTCATTGAAGAATGATAAGATTTATTATAAAAATCAGTATAGTCATGTGAGGTAGATAATTAGCATGCATGTTAATCATGGAATTAAATAATGGATCTAAAAAAAGCATGTTGATAATCTAATTACACTCATCCAAACATGTTAGTCACGTCACATCAATCAAACAATTAGACATGTCACTTCTTTAACAAAGAAAGTTTTATAACTAGTAAAACAAGAAGGGATTAATTAATAAGGAACTTACTTAAGAAAAATTAAGACATTAAATAGAGGGGTAAAACAATCTGGCTTAGCTTCATCATAAGCCAAGCACATACATAAGCTTAATTAGAAGTCTATATTGTGTTATTTATTTTAGTGCCTTAAACTCGGGAATGAGGGATATGTGAATGAAGTTGAAATTAATTTTTTGACATTTGTCTTGAAAAATAGCTTACATACGATTTTGCTCAAGAGACTTGGATAGTTGGATAGGAGCATCTAAAATAGGGATTTCTTCACTTATTCAGGTTGGAACCTGTGCTTCAATATCTCATTCAGCTTACTCTTCATTTGGGAGTTCATAAAAGAATGAAAAATGTCACCTTTCTCTCCATTTGTTCTATCACATATTGTACCCTGAATGCGTACCGTGTAGTATAGATGATTTCAAATTACTTGGTAATAATAATTTCAATACCATGGGTTTCCTACTGCGCTCAATCCCACAAAGGAATCCTTCAGAGCTTGGATTTGATTGTATTGCTTGCATGTGGAAGTAGGTAGGTACGTAGTGTTTTCTCAGCTTGGGCTCTTCTCCTCCTACTCAATCAAGCAGAATTGCGTTTCCTAAATCTGCCCATATGGTTTTTTGCATGCAATGCAGCTCCAATATTTTAACAGCTACAAACGGTTGCTTCTTTTTTTTTTTTTTGAAAAGGTATGTACTTGCTATAGCTATACCCTAAGATATCATTTCGCCACGCATTTGCAATCACTATTCACTACCTGACATTTGGTTACTCGACCATAGCCTTTCAAAGTCCAAACATAAATTTCTTACTTTCTCTGGCATTCATACACAGTGTAGCGTGGGCTATCTTTTATTCCCCTCATATTGGATGTCAAAATGATTTCTTGAAAATACTACTGGACTGTTTGGTTTGTGTCCAGGGTATATTCCTTTTTTTTTTTTCCTGTACTGATTTTTTAACTCAAATTTTTGTAATCATTTTTTGTTTTCATCTATTTTTTGTCTGGTATCATTTTCTGTTTTGTCTTTTCCTTCACTTTTTTTTTTTTTTTTATATGATAACTACCTACAAATAAAGAGAAATAGTATTTTTTGATATGACAAATCAAATGATAGTGAGACTCACAAATTTAATTTTTTTACGAAAATGCCATTGTATTCATTTTCAAAAAATGAAAACACTAAAAAGTTATGTTCAATTTTTTTATTCAAATCCTTTTTTTTTATACTAAAAATAAAACTAAATACAAACACAAACAAGTTTTTTTAGTAGTAAGTCCCGCAAAAATTGAAAATGAATGCAAAATACAACATTTTTTCGCTCAAACCAAACAAGCCCTACATTGCTATCGCTTCTACGCCTTTGTCATCTTCTCACCATATGTTTTATTACAATAATGAAAAATATAATTAAGGAGATGATGTGGAATTTAGTTATATTAACTATTAATTAGAACCATCGCACACGCTTGGTACAATGGTTACTTCACAAGTATAAGTGTTTGTAGAGTGTGAGGGTAAGGACTGGAATTCAAGTCTCTAGAAAGGAGCTTCACACACATATATACTTATATTAAGTTAGAGTAGAATTTCTATTTTGTAAAATAAAAAAACTATTAAGTAGACAAAAATTGTAGAACCACAACTTAAACCATAATTTTTGTCATAACCGTTTACATGAAAAACTATAAATGACGGAGAAAAATTAGTGATTTCATATGAAAGTAAAATGCAATCAATTACAGTCTACCACATAAAATAATAATAGTAAAAGTTATGACATTTTATGTAGTACTAGAATTACTACTAATTAACTTACCTAGTATTCTAAGTGTCTTTTCGGTTAAGCATTTTTTTTTTTAAAAAACTTTTACCTTATATTTCCTTATATATACCACTTTTTAATATCTTTTTTTTTTCTTAACCTTTTCTAGGTATAATTATATTTGAATACACTTTCAACCAAAATCAATCAGTATAAAGCCAAGTGAGCCATCACGTTAATTAATAACGATATTGATTAAAAAAATATCCTTTCCGCTGGCTAGAATTGTGTTCCTTGTTGCTCAAAATTTGTCCACCTTTTCCCATTAAAAAAACAATTTTTTTTTTTTTTTTTTGTCTTTACTTTGTTTGCTGAATATGTCTCTACTTCATCAGCACTTTTTTATAAACTAGCATCGGTGTCAAATTGCCAGTCACTAGATAAACCCGGCCACTTGAAATTTTAGTTCTTGGTGTGAACACTAATAGTTCAGAGTGCAAATATATATTTCATACACGTGTTGATAATTCGAAGTAATTGTCATCATACACGTGTTAATGTTCTGAATCTTCTGATGGCCAATTTTAAATTTGTGGTAAACAAAAAAATTTTAGTTACATTATAGATATACATGACATGACACTTTTTTTTTTTTTTTTTGAGAAATAGATATAAATGACATGCACTTTATAGACTTGAAACTAGAGTTGGCTCAAACATTAGGCCATTTAGGCAATAATCTAAGACCCTCAAATGAAAATAAGCCCCCTAAAATAAAATATTAAAAAAAATAGGACCTCTTACCTATCCAAAAAAGAAGAAAAAAAAAAACCTCTTATGTTGGTTAATAAATATCTTATCTATTAGAATTAATAATGTAAAATTTTTAATTAAGATCCAAAATATAATTGTAGGGACTCAGTTTGGATTGACCCTGAGTATGAATGAGTTTTCAACCCAACAAACCCAAACAATAAATTTTTAGAGTATGGGTCCAAGAACTAGTGCTGTTTGAAAGGAAATGTTCTACTCATCAAGTAATAAGGGATACTCTAGGTTCATTCCTTGAGAAAATCTCTCCTCGGCTCTCTTTCAGTCGGTCTCTCTCTTCCTCCTTTCTTTTTTTTGTCCAAAAGTCCTCTTTATTTCCTTCATTCCTATGTTATATACTCTGTTTTCCCCCTGTTTCCATCGTACACGTGTAGTTCTTATCTTGGGAGCTCCTTTCTGTCCCATCCGGCACCTACCGGAACTTGCAGCTTAGTGACCATAAAGCTGCTTAGTTACTGTTCAGGTATCACCTCCACATTAATGCGGCCAGAGTGTTAGCTAAAAAGCATTTAATGTGGAGGTGATGGCCTTAGAAGATATTTGCTACCTTCCCCGACGCCCCCTTAAGTTATATCCAATTTCCAGTTCAGATACAACTTGGCGGAGTCTTCCCCATAACATGAAAGTTACATTCACCTCTTATTTTTTTTTTTTTGTATATTTTTATCCCAAAATTAAATAGTTTGGCCAAAATAGAATAAAATTTCATACTTTTCAACCGAAAAAATTAGACAAAAAAAAAATGAATATTTGAGTCCAAAATGGAAAAGGCAACATACAAAAAGAATTATTTTAAGGTCCAGTTAGTTCAAAATAGACCATATGGAGTCTATGGACCGATGGGATCAAAGTGGACCGATTGGGACCAAATGGACCAAAGTGGACAAAATTGGACTGAGGTGAACCGATGTCAGCCGAATGGATTAAAGGCTACATTTTTGTGGCTCAAGAGGAGTATAGCAACAATAAATGCTACACTTCAGTTTTAAGATATTATATATCTTTGTAAGACTTATAGGTAATAAAATTTGTGCTTACGATAATATCACTAAAAAATAATTAGGAATGTGTTTATTATGTTATTGATGTGAAACTAACCAATTATGTCACTTTGTAAACTTTTTGATAAAAAATGATATCATTTACATGTTCTTTTTGCCATTAAAAATTTAAATGAGAACATTCATAAGATGTATTATTTAAAAAGACTTATTGTGTGATTAATATTAATTAAAAAAAATGCTTAAATGACTTCATATACTAATAGATTTGGAAAAAAAAAAAAATTAACTAATTTAGTTATTTACGAATAGACATTACAATTGAAATGAACCAAAGTGGATCAAAATGCTACGCACTTTTAGATATTATATAAATGTATGACTAATTACTAAAAAAGAACGGTTAAAATATTTATTTAAAATTTCTTTATATATATATATTCTTTATGATTCTAATATAAAAAATCAATAATAAATAACACAAATAAATTGAGTCTACACCTTGCAGGTGACTTCATAAAATAGATTCACTAATTTCACATTTCATCTGAGTTATTATGTTGTTGAACATTAAGTATATTCATTATCATGTTAATTTTTAAGTATTTTGTAATTATAAAGGAGATGAGGTAATACCATTGTTCATGCCTCATTTTTTTCCCCTATGCCGCAAAAGGCCAACCTCAAAATGTTAGGCTATTGGTTTTTTAAGTGTCCATATGTGTGTCAAATGACTGTCGTTAGTCAATTTAATAGTAGGGTAACCAAAGTATCAATTTGGCATATATGTGAACTTTAGGGAGTAAATTGGCTAAAATAAAAGTTCAAGGAGTGTAATGGTCACTACTCCAAAGCTCAAGAAGTATCATGATATTTTCCCTTATGTTTAATATATGAGGTAATGTTAAAGCTAACTCAATACATTTTCAAGTCTAAGGCAATAATTTTAAATGAGACACTTTTTTTAATATTTAATTACTTCCTCCATCCCAAATTGTTTGACTTGTATTCCATTTTGGGGTGTCCCAAAATTATGTCCCGTTTGAAAAGTCAAACACCAGTAATTTATTAACATTCCCTTTATGCCCTTGATTTATTTGAGCATTTTTTTTAATTAAAAAATTAAAATCCTAAATTTTGAAATCCACTAAAGCTATTGTTTTACCACCAGTAGAGTTTCTAATCAATCATATTAAAATTGATTTATAGATAAAGATTGAATTTGGATTAGGCTTGGTGGCTATAGAATTTGGATTTGAATATAAGTTTGCAAATTGTAAGAGTAGTACATTAATAGAATTTGAAATCTATATTAACTTTGAAAATTGCTTGGCAATTGGCGCAAATACTAGAAATGTTTTTTTTTCTTAAATAATTTTTTGATAAATTTTTTAAGGGTAATTTACGAAATTTCTAACTTTTTAAAAAGAGATAAGGCAGTTAATAATGTTTTCCTAAATAATTGGATTTTTTAACTAGGCCAAACAATTTGGGACGGAAGGAGTAGTCATTTTGCATCTCAATATAACATTTAAATGCTTCTCACTTCTTAACCTACAAAATTTTTTAATTAAGTTTTTGCATTTAAATTTTATTAACATATACTTTTCAATTGATAATATAACTAATTTATTCTATCTAAAGTATAATTTTACCAATTTTAATTTAAAAAAATTATTTACGCCAAAACAATTATTGGGATGCCCCCCCCCCCCCCTCTTTTTTTAATAAATTAAAATCACTTACAAGATGAGACTTATTTTAATTAGGATGAGACCTATTTTTTATTGGCGATAAGGCTTTTGGTGGTGTGGGGGAGGAGGGGTGGGGTGGGGAATCTTAAGCTTAGGCCATGAGGAACCACTGAGTGATTTGTTTTAAGCTTTTAAGATCTTTTATTTATTTATTTATGGAGAACAATTTGGAATTAAACTAATGTGAGTTAAGGCCCCTCAATGAAGTCTAATTGTAGAATTAAACTCGTTGATAATTTTTAATTCTTTTGTTTGTTCATTTTATTGTGTTCTCCTCCGGAATACTTGGCAATATGGCATCTGTCTTCATGTTATGAATGTTTTATTATGCGATGTATATTGATGCCCTCTCGTCGTGTATACAGTGTCAGCTTTTTTACAATTGTCGTCTTTAAAGGGCCAATAATCAAGTGCAACTTCATTTGCATTGTTCATATATTAGTCTTGTGAATTGTGGCAAATTTCACGTTAAAATGAAAAAGAGTTTTTATTTCTGGATAATTTAATTTTCAGGTAAAACTACAAAATGAGTCAATGAGTTGGACTTGATAGTCCAGCTTAATTTCTCCTCTATCTTACAGTTTAGGGAGAATTATCTACTGTTAGGTATGCTGTTTACATGTCTGAGTCACCCAAAGAGATAACATGGATGTAAGCCAAATTTAGGACTTCAGAGAAAGACGCACACATAAATGTGAAAGCAATGGAATTGTTTTACAAGAAAAGTAACAAACACTATAAATCTAAAGGGAAATACCGAAAAAAGAAAAAAGAAAAGAAAACACTCAAATCTTGTAGTTAAAAACAAAGGAAAACCCAACTTTGGGTTTTAAAAAACTTAGGCACAAACCGCATGGATTTTTATCTTTTCTTAACAAAAAATGTTATATTCACAATATTTTCTTAATAAATTTCAAGTGATAGGTAATTATTAGCTGTTATTGGTGGGAAAAAAGTTATTTCAATAGTTGGTTTAAATTAAAACTGACATCTTGAAATTATTACAAAAATGTTATAAAAATATTGTGGAGTAAACATGTTTCTATAAGCAACAGGGACAAAGTATATTTCCAAGTGTTTTATCTTCTTTTAACTTTTCACCCCATCACATGAGCCATGTGGAAAAGGATGTTTGATTAAAATAAAGCATAGTGAAGACCACTAACAGAAAAATGTATAAAATAAAATTGTATCTCAAGAGAATACAAATCTTGTCAAGAGCCATGGCTATGATATTTTCTTATCAGGTTTGTCTAAACGACAAAAAGATAATTTGGTGCCAGCACTGATCTATATCGTTCAGACTAGTTGCCTGCATAATCAACATGTGATTTACCAAAAAATATTAAAAAAGAAATACAGTTCCATCCGTGTATGGGGAGAGAGAGAGAGTAAATAATTTATTAATTTAATTATTAACCATTCATTTAAAGAAAATTTTTATGAAAAAAAAATATTTTGACATTTTTTCCATTTCCCATAAAAGTTGTGGCAAAACTTTTTTAAATTGGATTGTTAACCATTTTCTTAAAGACACCTATTAGCATAACTCTTTAACAAATATTTTAGGACAACATAAAAAAAAAAAAAAAAACTACAGTTTTTTTCACAACTATTCACAGAATAAACTATGAGTGATAAAAAAAAAAAAAAATTGTAGGTCCATGTCAAGTGACAGATAGTCATAGTTTGCCAAGTAAGAATGTAAGATAGTTATAGTAAAAATTATGACTTTTTTTATGACATTATTTAATAAAGCCATCAAGTTCCCTTAAAGGTCATTAATTATTTAATTAAGACACCAAGTTCCCCTCTGTTCAGGGGCTTTTTTCGGTTGCTCGGCCACGTGTGGTCCGTTGGAGAGGTGACCTTGCTAGGCCCGGGTTTTGTGGAGTTGCATCCGAAACTCAACATTGGGCCATGTAGTCCAACAGTTATCGGCGTAGTTTTAAGCTTACAAAACCATTAAAGCCAAAGTCTAAGAATCACGATAATGGTCGAATAAATATGTAATATGTGTTTGATATGATAGTTTTGATTAGTAGTTGTAATAACAGTTGAAAAAAAGTAGTATTTATTTAGAGGTAAAATAATCATGTACTTAATGATGTAAATTTAAAGATGTGGAAGTAAAGTCACTTATCTTTGTATGGTTTATAGCTCCAACTGTGTAGCATCAGTGAATTGATAGGATTTTAGCAGAATGCCAGTGATAGAGGCTAGTTAAGCTTGCCCCTCTTATCATGCATTTAAATGAGTTTAAGCCTTGATAATAGTTGTAATAATAGTTGGAACACAGTAATATATATATATATATATATATTTAAATATGAAGTAATCATGTATTTAATGATGTAAATTTAAAGATATAGAAACAGAGTCACTTATCTCTGATGGTTTGCAATCTCAGTTGTACAGCTTCTATGAGTTGATAATATCCCAGCAAAGTGACCCCAGCGGTAGAGAGAGTTTGCCATGATAACTTCAAGATTGAGGGGGAAAAACGGGTGCTACTAGAGGGAGAGAGAGTATGTTCAGCTGTGTGTAGGGGCCAGTTAAGCTTGCCCCCCTTATCATACACTTAAATGAGTTTTCCCCTTGACCATGCTCATTTAGTTGTTGTGAAGTTATGGATAGTGTTGCTTTCCATAAGAATGGCTTTTGTATGGAGTACTTTCTTCTAAGAGAAGGGCTTTATGTAAGATAGACTTGTGTCTTTCATGAGAAGGGCTTTTATAAAAAACATTTGTGCGTTCTAGGAGAAGGGCTTTAATATGAGATCTTGGTGTCTTCTAGGAGATGGACTTTAGCATTAGAAGTTTATGCATTTCATGAGAAGGGTTTTTAGTATGAGTGTTTGATATCTCTTGAGAAGTGTGGAGATGGTAAAAAATATAGATGCTTTATGGGATGTAGTATTTGTAATATGTATAATATATGGAAGTATGAGAGATATGAATGTTAAAAATAGTAAAAATATGAGATTATAACTACTAGAGAATTTGTAGAAATTGCTTTTCAATAGGAATGCTTTTGTAAGAGAAGATTATGGAGATGTGTTTAGGTATTTGGAGATAGAAGTAGTAAGATATGTGTATTTTCTAAATATGGAGAGTGAGAGAATGAGTATAAGAGGGGTAATAGTGCTATAGTGTGTTTAGCAGTACTGCTGAAATTTATTGTTGGGGGATGTATGAAGGCTTATGAAAGGTGTTTATGAGTTAAGGGCTGAAGAGTTTAGTTCCTGATTTAGAAACTAAAAAACTTCGAAGCTCATAACTTCAGTCAGGGCTTAACAAGATTATTAGAGAGAGAGAGAGAGAGAATTGAGAAATTTGTGAGAGGGTTGTTCTTTATTGGTGTCCCTTCCTTGAGGTGTTGATGAAGGGTTCCCTTTAGAATTGAGTTTAAGGGTGTATTTAGCAAATAATCTCAGCCAAAATCTGTCTCAACTAGCAATGAAAATTTAGAAAATCCATCCTAAGATTTGGCCAAAAATGGTATGTTTAGTTTTAAGATGTTCTTACTATTTCAAGTAAGAGCTGTTGGTGAAAGAGTAGCAGAAAAGGAAAGTATTTTGGCAAGAAAAAGATAGTTACTTATTTGGTTGTGGTTTTAGCCAAATGTGAAAAAATCAGTAATGCTAAGATTGCTAGGTCAGCTGTTACATCTGTTCTGAAAAAGCTGTTCTAGTTGTTAGGAAAAGCTGTAACAACTATCATGAGACAGCTGTCATAATATAGCTGTTGCTTTGGGCAGAAGCCAATGAGGCCAGTTGGGTGATTTCAAACTACTGGAGATGTCATTTCATGAATTTGACTGAAAAATGGTAAGATCTCTTTCAAGAGTATCTTGCTATTTTGGGTATAGCAGTTGGCTGCTGGGATTTCAGCATTAAATGGCTGATGATATCACTTCCAGCCAGGTGTTAAGTGCTGAATACATTGCTGGAGTTTTGCTGGAAATGTTTTCTTTTTTGGGTGTTTGTGTTTTTGGTCCAAGGTTCCATTACAACACATTTCTAATAAGTAATAGAAGGATTGGTTAAAAGTAAATGAAACTTTAGAGATTTAGTCAAGGTCTCATTGTGTTGTGACATAATCTTGGTGAGCAAGAAGAGTATTTAATGCTTTGCTTTGGTAGTTAGTTGGTTTTGGTTTTAGCCAAATGTGAAAAAATCAGTAATGCTAAGACTGCTAGGTTAGCTGTTACATCTGTTTTGAAAAAGCTATCCTAGCTGTTAGGAAAAGCTGTAACAACTATCATGAGACAGCTGTCATAATACAGCTGTTGCTTTGGGCAGAAGCAGATGAGATTAGCTGGGTGATTTCGAACTGCTGGAGAGGTCATTTCATGAATTTGGCTGAAAAATGGTAAGATCTCTTTCAAGGGTATCTTGCTATTTTGGGTATAGCAGCTGGCTGCTAGGATTTCAGCATTAAATGGCTGATGATATCACTTCCAGCCAGGTGTCAAGTGCTGAATACATTGCTGGAGTTTTGCTAAAAATGTTTCCTTTTTTGGGTGTTTGTGTTTTTGGTCCAACGTTCCATTACAACACATTTCTAGTAAGTAATAGAAGGATTGGTTGAAAGTTAATGAAATTTTAGAGATTTAGTCAAGGTCTCATTGTGTTATGACATAATCTTGGTGAGTAAGAAGAGTATTTAATGCTCTACGCTGGTAGCTGGTAAGAAATATATGGTTTGATTGTGGCAGACAATAGCTGGGTATTAGAGATATCATAAATATTTTGTATATAGTTGGAGATCAAAGATAGCTAATCAGATTAGGCCATGTGTTTGAGTTGGATTTTAGCTGAAAGTAGTAATAAGATTTATGTAGAATAATATAATGAAGTTTCTAAATTTGTATAACAATAGCTAGGGATTGAATGAATAATTATTTTCTCAGCAATTAGATGGCTGAGGATATTGAGTATTTGTCACATGAAGAATATTAAGTTTTAGGAAAAAAGTAATGGAGAATTTTATCATCTAAAGTGCTATGTGATAAGAGATGCTTATCATATGTTACTCGCTACACACGGACTCGTTAGAATTTAGAGAGTTGGAGAAGACATGCCAAGCAGCATGTCTCTTTTATTAACTTTAAACTGCTGGAGCTTTATTGAACATATCTCTTGGCCCTCTAAACCACGACTCTCAAAGTTTCCCCAAAGAGACTTACGAGCTTGGATCATAAGCAGAAGATGAGATGACGTACCTCGGATTTTGTTGTCATTTTGTGTAAATATGAGCTCTTGTTGAAGAAGCCACTTGCCATGAGCGTAAGAGAGGTAATATGGGCCATG
The DNA here is from genome assembly GCF_002906115.3 of Quercus suber. Lineage (NCBI taxonomy): Eukaryota > Viridiplantae > Streptophyta > Magnoliopsida > Fagales > Fagaceae > Quercus > Quercus suber. The sequence continues at coordinate 1,290,933 of NW_027069512.1, read as the reverse complement.
AGTTTTGATTTATTACTTAAGCCCGATCCATATGTTGATGTTGATGATGTTGTGGCGTTATGATCCCAATTGATGAAGAGAAAATGTGGACCATGAATCCATCTCTTGAAGTAAAGATCTCGCGGGCCATGTGAGCCTAATCCATGTAGTTGAATGAAATATGAGCCTATTTTGGGCTTTAAAGAGATTTATCCAAAAAACTAATAATATGAGATGTAGCTGATGAAGCCGAAAATGTGCTTCGTCAGTATGTTCCTCGTCAGAGTGATGGATGACCTCCGGATCTGTAGTCAATACAAGAAAGAAACAAAGAAAGTACCTTCGCCGGCGTGAGGCCAACTGGGAATACTCTGATGCTCAAGTCAAATTACACAATCTAAACTCAATTTGCTCACAGATTGATATTTCTTAGCTATTCTTCTCTCTTACCTTCTTCTTTGCACCGGGCTCCCTTTTTATACCCTTCCCTGGGTTGACGTAGTTATGTTCGTTAAATGCTGGGTTGGGCATTTCTCTACTGATCATTGCATTTATTGAACAATGATTGCCTCAGTTATGGTGTAACGGACGACCGTTGCGCCGTTCTTGCTTTTGTAACGGCTCCTGGTGTAATCAGGGAAGGACAGCTATCCGGCGGGTGTTCAGATGTGCTATTAATGCACATATTCCGCGTTGACTGTGATGATGGGGTCTTGCTCCTATGTTCGTCTACTACAAGGACGCAGGATTTGTCGTCTTCCTTACTGACGATTAATTGCAGGTCTTGTTGACGACTGATTTCTGGTCTCCGTCAGTTGCCCCCCCCCATTCCGTGATCGTCATGAGTCTAGACGATATTTGGAATGTGATTGGACACGAGGATCTAGTTTTCTACAATTTCCAACGCCAGTTGTTCCGATTTAAATGCGACGTGATTGCTTTACTGGGAAACGAGCACGTGTTGACTCTCGGTGGAGGTGTGTGCGAGTTTTACTCGTTTTTGGCGCACTTTAATTTTGGGTTTTCTTTTTAGAGAAAACCATTCCCCTTCCATCCTCCTATTTTGCCTGTCTGCTGGAGCGCCAAGTGGTTCATCTTCAGAAACACCCTGGTAAGGTTTCTTTGCTTTTCTGCTTTAATGGTTGGCTTTGAGCATCTTAGTCAAGAATGCCCTTCGGTCTCTTTTTTCTTTGCCAGGTTAGGAGTTTTTCTTGAGCATTCTTCTGGTCGACGCCTTCCCTGGGTTTGTTTGTGTCTCGTGATTCTACTATTAGGCCTGTTTTGTTTACTCTTTACCCTTTACTTCACCGGTCTTTAGTTGGGTATCACTTAGGGATGGATCCAATCGAATATAGGGCAGATGATGTTAGGTCAAGTGAGTTGGAGACTAGATTGTCTTCCAACGTTGAGTCTCTAAATCAAGTGATTGACACAGCAATTTCTAGGCTATCCTCTTCTTCTTATTCTCGTCCCTTACATGCCCGTTCTGAGTCTTGTTGTTTGAAAATGAGTCATCTGAAGGTTTTTAGGAAGAGGTTTCAGTTCCCTAAAGGTACTTTTGTTAGGTTACCTCGTTTGGGTGAGAAAGCTTGTGACTTTGCTCACGGGGAGGTGTGTTTTTATGAGGCTTAGTTTTTGTGTGGCCTTCGATTTTCGGTTCACCCCTTCATTTTGCACCTTTTGGACGCCCTTCAAATTGCTCCTGGTCTTCTTCACTCATGTGGATCTAGTTATAGCCTGAGAACGGATCCATGAAAGTTAGTAACTCATGGCTTGCTGTTGAGTCCACTAGCTGATCAATCCTAGGGAGGGGAAAACTGTCCTTAGGGCAAGCTCGGTTAAGATCTGTAAAATCCACACACATGCGTCATTTCCCGTTGGACTTCTTCACCATGACGACGTTGGCCAACCATTCCGGATAATATACCTCCCTAATGAATCCAGCTGTCAAAAGCTTATCTACTTCCTCCATAATAGCTATGTTCCGCTTTGGGGCGAAAGTTCGTCGTCTCTGCTGGACAGGTTTTTTGGCAGGATCAACATTCAGCTTGTGTTCTATGACCTCGTTTTCTATCCCTTGCATATCCTCATGGGTCCAAGCGAAGACATCTAGATTCTGCTTGAGGAACTCCACAATTTTGCTCTTCAAAGCGGTGCTTAGCCCTGTCCCTACTTTTTTCACCTTCGTCATCTCCCCATCTACCAGGTGTACTTCTTCTAGCTCTTGGGATGACTCTTTTGATTCTTCTTCCACTACCCACGCGTGGCTTTCTTTTGAGGCTAGGACTGCCTGGTAGCATTCCCTTGCCAATAATTGATCTCCACATCTGACCTACTCCATTTGGAGTTGGAAACTTCACCTTCAGGCAATAGGTCGACGTTACTGCTTTGAGCTTGTTCAGTGTGGGCCGTCCTAGGATGACATTGTAGGACGACGAGCAATTGACGACTAAGAAGTCTGCTTGAATTGTCACCTGTGCTAGGTATGTTCCGGCTATAACGGACAGCGTGTCGATTCCCCTTGGGTAAATTTTATCTCCACTGAAACTGACCAAGGGAAAATTAAAGGATCTGAGCCTCTTGGGATCCAATCTCAGCTGTTGGTAGGCCGTTATATACATTATATCTGCTGAGCTTCCATTGTCCACTAGCACCCTCCTCGTGGCGAATCCTTCCACCTCCAAAGTGATGACAAGTGGATCATCATGGGGTTACTTTATTCCACTTGCATCCCTCTCAGAAAATGTGATGTCGTCATCATACGACCGTCGATACTTCTGGGATGGGTGATTCATATGGACATTATTGACCTGTCTGTAGTACGTCTTCTTCAAAGACTTGTATGAGCCTCCTGATACCGGCCCCCCCAGCTATTGTTCTTATTTCTCCCACAACTTGCTTTGGATGATCTGGTCTGTCGCCCTTCACATCCTCATGATATTTATCTTCAGTCTTGAGCTGAGGCTGATGGTCCCTTTTCACGAACTTTTGAAGCTTTCCACGCTAAATCAACTCTTCTATTTGTTCTTTCAGATCACGACATTCATCAGTGTAATGACCATGATCCTTGTGAAAACGGCAATACTTTTTTGGGTCACGTTTCCTCGAGGACATGCTCAGTGGCTTAGGCCACTTTAACCCTGGCTCATCCTTTATCTGCATCAGTATTTTGTCAGCGGGCATAACAAATGGCGTGAAATTTGTTCTTTTCCTCGGGGCGTTAAGACTGCTCTTGCTAGCTTTCGTGTCTGAGTACGGGTCCTTGCGATCCCTTTTCTTTCCATGAGACTCGCTGGTCTTGTCCTTCTTTCGTTTTCCCATTAAGCCTTTGGCCGTGAGGGCGTCCTCCCCGTTCATATACTTCTAAGCTTTAAACAGCAAATCAGTCATGGAGGTTGGTGGTGTCTTGCCCAACGAAAAGATAAAGTCAGGATTATTAAGCCCCGCCTGGAAGGTCGTCATAATGACCTGGTCGTCAGCTTCATCGATTTCCAATACAGCCTTGTTGAACTGCTTCACATAATCCCTCAAGCTTTCCCTTTCTTGTTGTCTTACCGACAGCAAGTAAGAGGTTGGCCTTTTGTGCCGCTGTCCGCCGATAAAATGTAGAACAAAAGAGTCACTAAGTTGCTCGAAATTCTCAATGGAAGACGCTGGCAGTTTGCTAAACCAAACTCTCGCTGCTCCTCTAAGTGTGGCCGAGAATGACCTACAGATAACCTCGTTCGGGGTTTGTTGCAGATTTAGGATGGTTTTGAAGGCTCCTATGTGATCAAAAGGGTCCTTCGTACCATCATAGAATTCTAGCTGTGGTAGACGGAATTTTGGAGGCAAGGGGCACTCCAAGACACTGGGTGTGAAGGGCGAGTCAGTCCGTTTCAGCATACCATCCAAATTCATTGTCGTTTTTCCCTTTATAGCGTTTTTTACTTCATTGAGCTCTTTCCTTAGATTTTGCATCAAGCTACCATTGCCAGGTACGGACTGTCTAGTATACTCTGTCACACTCTTTCCCTTGCTATTTGCAGGGCTGCTAGCTTCTTCGTCGTGCTTGCTTCGACTTCGCCAATGGAGCGAATTGTTACTCCCCTCCGGACGGGCTCGTCACTTCAGTTCGTCGTTGTGCTTCATTAACTCCTGTACATTTGCTGTCAAAACCTGGATTTGCTGGCCATCACCACAGGATCAGGAGGTGTTACTGCTTCGCCGTCCATCTCTAGACCGAAACTTTATCGGTAGGAGCACGATGGTCGTTTCCCACAGACGGTGCCAAACTAATGAAGCCGAAAATGTGCCTCGTCAGTATGTTCCTCGTCAGAGTGATGGACGACATCCCGACCTGTGGTCAATACAAGAAAGAAACAAAGAAATTACCTTCGCCGGCGTGAGGCGGACTAGGAATACTCCGATGCTTAAGTCAGATTACACAATCCAAACTCAATTTGCTCACAGATTGATATTTCTTAGCTATTCTTCTCTCTTACCTTCTTCTTCGCACCAGGCTCCCTTTTTATACCCTTCCCTGGGTTGGCGTTCGTTAAATGCTGGGTTGGGCGTTTCTCTCCTGACCGTTGCATTTATTGAACAATGATTGCCTCAGTTATGGTGTAATGGACGACCGTTGCGCCGTTCTTACTTTCATAACGACTCCTGGTGTAATCAGGGAAGGACAGCTATCCGGCGGGTGTTCAGATGTGCTATTAATGCACATATTCCGCGTTGACTGTGATGACGGGGTCTTACCCCTATGTTAGTCTACTACAAGGACGCAGGATATGTCGTCTTCCTTACTGACGATCAATCGCAGGTCTTGTTGACGACCGATTTCTGGTCTCCGTCAATAGCATGGGTTGCCAATGAAGTAAAAGAGGCCTCAACACCCTTAAAATGCCTTTAATAAGAAGCAAATGTACACCACAAAACAGGAACCACCTAATTATTTATGCATTTAACTCAATCGGGTCACGATCTTATCATTATCATCTTTATTATTAGTTTATTTGTAATTTTTTATTAGAATGTTCCCCTATAATCAGATTTCAATAATTCAGCCTAAATCTTAAAGACTTTTTAGTTGGACCGATCAAACCCGTACGTTAATGGTAGAAATTTATATGCTTTTGGAATAACTCATTAAATACTATGATTTAATTAAAATTTCTTTTGAGGGGGAATACTATGATTTAATTAAGGACTTAGAGGATACGCTACATGCTCTTTGGCTTTGCCCAGAAATTTCGAGTTGTTGGGGGTCGGATTCTACTTAGAATTTTCGCAATTCAACTCGCTTCACAGGATTCTCAGACCTGGTGCAATACGTGATAGAGGAGCAGAAAGGTTTGGAAGATTTTGGCATGCTCATTTGGGCTTTATGATTCCGTAGAAACAGATTAAGGACTGAAGATAAACCTTTTTCGAATGGAGATGTTTGTCCATTGGTGAAACAGACTCTAGCTGATTTTACCCTAAGCCAATTTTCTGTTACCCATAACCTTATTAAACATACTTGTATTCTTGTAGCCGATTTTGGCTAGTTTTTAGCCTTTTCTTTTAATACAAGTATCTTCTTCTCCAAAAAAAAGAAAAAAAAAAAGAGGGACCCTGTACTGTCCAATTAGTATATATTAAAGTATTTTCACTAGCATTATAAAATGATATTTTTATACCTTCTAAAAAAATTGTGTCAAATTGTGCACAAATATAAAGGTTCTGTACCCTTGGGGGACAAGTTTAACTAAACCCTTTATATATAGTTTGGCCTAATTGATTATCATACCAATTTGGCAAACCCTTTTATAGTTTCATTTTTTTTAAAGCTAGCTTTAAATGATTTGGCTTTCTTTAGTGGTAACTTGTATGATCATTTTATGATTTACATGATCATATTCATAAAAGTTGTGATCAGGTGGTTAATTTGTGGGGGTCAAAAAGCTAATCTAAATCCTAATTAATATTTATTAAAGTAATGAGAGGTAACATCATAGAAGAGTCTTTCGCACTACCTTCTTCCAATGAATATAGGCTTAGGGAATGGAAAGCTTCCACACGGCATCACGCAATTTAATGGTTCACACGTGGTGTACGTGAACACTGCAAGTATGGCAACCTTTTAGGTATTAAGTCTTAACTAACGCGTTTGAAGTATCACCAACCATTTGAAAAGTAAAGAGACTTCTCTCCTCTCTCTCTCTCTCTCTCTCTCAAACCTTCTATAGCTCTTATAGAACCCAAACCATATCTTCTTCTTTCTCTGTGTGTGTGTAAACAGTAAGTAATGGAGAAAGCTCAAGAACACAAACAAAACCAATATGAAAAACCCAAGTCCCATGTATGGGATTGTGGTAGCACACTCTATGACTCCTTTGAGCTCAACTCTTTCAAACGCCAGCTTGATTCGGCTATTGCTACAAGAACCTTTTCCATGTCACGTATACCTGATCGTCAAGCACCTCCTCCTCCTCCTCCTCCTCCTCCTCCACCACAAGCTTCCAAGTCCAAAAAGACCTCGAAGCTATCCCGGTCACTTCACAAGTTTCTCAGGTCAGTGTTCAAGCCAAAACCATCTTCCAGTTCTGTGGTTCGAGTTCAAGATCAACCCAAGGATGGATTTTACTTCGTTTACGATAAGTCCGGGGCACTTACCACCATTCCTGAAGCTCCTGAGATTGATTTTAGTAAGATTTCACCGGAAATCGGTTCCTTGGTTAGAAAGTCAGCCTCAGAGCGGTTTACAGCTACTCCTATTGGTATTTCATGTGCTTAGCGTGCGTTTGGATTAGCTTTTTTTTTTTTTTTTTTAATAAGTTTATGTAAAGTTCATTTAAAACTTATTTTTTTAAGAAAAGATTCAAAGGTTTGGATTCCTATAAACTCGTTGATCAAGAACTTAGCTTTCAAACGGGGCCACAGGGATCTCTGAGCTGTTTAACACTTTGACGTGTTTAGCAATTTCTTGAATTGATCATCGAGAAGTTAATCTGATCGATTATTTATATGGAATAATCAGTGTGTTTACACAAGCTAATAAAGACCTATTCATACGGCGGGCTTCAATATTTTTCGACTTATATTTCAAGTTCTTTCATTTTGACTTTCTAATGATCTTGAAGGATTTGAGCCAATAAGCTAGATTGACTTCATAATGGTTCTAATTTGTTCACCAAGTTAAAATGATCTTACTTGACTTTTGGGAGCCACCCAATTATGTACTATTTGAAAATAAATCATAATTTGTTCCAAAAAAGAAAAAGAAAATAAATGATCCTTAAATGGATTTTACATGAGGTACAGTGAGAGCTATGAATTTCTACCATTTCAAATTTCTTGCATGGTACGTGGTTCAAATATTTATAGATGTACTATGTATTTCCATTATTCAACGAGCTTAAAATCCGCCTTGAGCATTCCAAAAATCTCAAACAGCCATAAGTTTCTTCTAATTAAAATTTTGCAGCATGTGCTGATGGAAGGACCACACATAATATGGGAGAATGTTTTTCATGGTGCTGCTCCCATATTATAGCTTTTTCTTGTACACAAATCGTAAAACAAAAAGTTTGAAAAAACAACAATTTTTACTATTACTTATATAATTTGTTGCAATTGATGCACAATAAAAAATTATATTTGTGGTGATTTTAGATAAAATAATGTTGTTTCAATTACAACAGACTATGTAAACATATTATAAATGAAACTGTGCTTTTACTCTCTAGCGTTACTTTATATTAAAATGTCTGGTTAATAAATATAGATGAATTAGTCAATATTTTGGCACAAATTAAAAACATTTTCTATCTAGTCCGGACCATCTTAGGACTGGTTATTTTGGCAGTAAGATGGTTGTTCTCTATAATACCAACTGTCCTGTTGAAAACAAGGTAGCCTCTTGGCCATATTCTTCGTCTAGACATCATCAATGCCAGACTGGCAAATTTTTTTGTTTGTGGTTCCCGAACATATTTTATTTGTTACTATTTAAACTTAAGGCCTATCTGAATCCTACCTCAGGTGATTACTTATACAAGCCAGTTGTTTTATTTGTATGAGCTACGTGACAGTATCATATGAACAATTTTGCATATATCAAAAGTTCAAAACAATAATAGAGTTTCCAGTCTCACTACAGGTTAAAAAATCTGGTACCAAAATTGGCCGTATGTTCTATTTTAGGGTTACCCTTTTTGATGACCAATATGATATTGACTACCTTGGATCGAACTTAGAAAGCGCTAATAACCCACCCACTTGATGCGAATAATTACTCAATACGTCTTGAAGTATAGCAATGCGGTATGCCCTCCTATCATATAATATAGTATGTGTCACTAATGGAATTCGACAAGATTTTTAGTGTTGCCTAATTCTGTGTCACTTTTTTCTTGCATATGTGAATTTCTCCACATTGCATTTCATTTGAGTTGTATTTGTATTGGAGACAAGAGATTCAAATGCTGAAGTTGGAAATGTTGTTGGCAAAATTCGCTCAAGTGAAATATCACTGTTAGGCAAATTTTGAGCAAAATGACACTTTTAAAATCTATCATGGCATAGAGTTTTGTTAGAAACTTTCCTAAATTTTGGTCAAGCAGTATTTATTTGTTGTTCCTATCCAATTACACCTTATATTTCTCATAAAACTCACAAATTGATACCCTAATTGAGAGAGAGAGAGAGAGAGAGAGAGAGAGAGAGAGAGAGAGAGAGAGAGAGAGAGAGAGAGAGAGAGAGAGAGAGAGAGAGAGAGAGAGAGAGAGAGAGAGAGAGAGAGAGAGAGAGAGAACTACCCATTTCACTAGAGAGAAAACCAGAGTAGAGTAATTACTTTAACGCTCTCAAATTGCAATACCTTGTGAGATGAGATTAGCGAAAACATTCCCAATTACCCTTGTTCATCATGGATTGACTGATTGGTGTTGGAAATCACAAATCAAAATTCGCTCAAGTGAAATATCACTGTTAGGCAAATTTTGAGCAAAATGACACTTTTAAAATCTATCATGGCATAGAGTTTTGTTAGAAACTTGCCTAAATTTTGGTCAAGCAATATTTATCTGTTGTTCCTATCCAATTACACCTTATATTTCTCATAAAACTCACAAATTGATACCCTAATTTCGTGAGAGAGAGAGAGAGAGAACTACCCATTTCACTAGAGAGAAAACCATAGTAGAGTAATTACTTTTACCCTCTCAAATTGCAATACCTTGTGAGATGAGATTAGCCAAAACATTCCCAATTACCCTTGTTCATCATGGATTGACTGATTGGTGTTGGAAATCACAAATCATATCCCAAAAAACCTTCAAATGGCATTGGAGTATCCATTAGCTTGGAGAGCTTGGATATAAGTATGTATGTGTATATATATATATATATATGCACTATGAGGGTCTGTAAGTGTATTGTATTGCAACTATTTTTCTTGTGGATTCATTTGTTGGGCTACACCCCAAAGAGTTTTTCCCCCCCTCATTGTAGGTTTTTCTCTCTGTAAACACATCTTGTGTTTGGATGTGTGAGTTTGGGATATTACTACTTTTTGTGTATTTTCATGCAATATGTAATTGGCTATTTAAGAATTGGACCTAATTGTTCACATGCTTAAAATTGGCAAAAAGTCAATTAGGGGTCAAAACTGTTTAATCCATTAATATGGAATTTTCAAAATCTATGGTAGGATCTATCATTCATGTGAGAGAAGAGAGTACCAGATCATTGTATTACTCAATAGTCTTCCACTTGATGTTATATTATATGTATTTCATAAGAGAGTGATGTAAGAGTAACTACAAATTTTATTACATATATCTTGTAAGTTGATATGTCACCTTTTAAACATAATATAAAAAAGTAATTAATAAAAATTTGTCGGCAATGGAACTACCCTTTTGGTCCTCTAACAATTGGGAACATTTTAATTTTGTCCCTATCTATTCAAATAATTTTATAATTTCATCTCCTCAACTTTCCAAAATCAAGTTTATCCTTCCTCAAGTCGACTTCAAAGGATAAAGTTGACTTAATTTGAAAATTGAGAGATCAAATTAACTAATTTGAAAGTTCAGAAGTGAATTAATGAATGGAAGTGATACCATTAATATAGTTTAGACGAAAGATCAAAAAAAAGAAACAATTTAATTGTTTTTAAATGGAAGGAAATTCAAACTGCAAAAAATGTGCATGAATCACACCAGAGTTATAATTTGATCAACTTTGTCCATATATAGGCAAGATAGTGGGCCATGGATTCCGTAACAGGATTAGGACATACGTAATGTGGTACCTGCAGGTAGGTGGGCTTATTTATAGCAAAGGGCGTCTCACTTTTCCCTATTGGGCGGTTCAAATGGATCTAAAACCCATGACGAAATTGAATAAATGATCTATTTATTGAGCCTGGTCCAATTGTGTCTCTGGTTGTTCCAGATTGCCAGGGACTTTCACTGCAATTTTTATAACGATATTATCACCATCATCTTTTTTTCAGGTTCCAAAATTTCAATTTTAAAATATGAAAAAGAAAATTGTACCATCTATCAAGTTGCAGGATTTGTCAGTTACATACTTACATCATTCTTACTCTCTTTGAATGAAGCCTCATCTTTCTTTTTGGCTCGTGACTCTGTTTTTCTATCTTTTGGGTTTGAAAGTAATTATTCGGTATTATCTCCTGTCTTAGTATTGGGTCTCAATTAAAATATTTCATGATGAAATCTACCATCTAATATAATATAATATATAATTAATTTAAAAAAAAAAATGAATCCTTAGCTGGAAGGCGCACAAAAATCCTTAGCCATAGGTTTTATCACCCATTGTAAAACATGCCATGGTCTAGTAATTGTCATACTAATTGGACATGTTTCAGAAAGTACAGGATATGTGGAACCTTAAGAACTTGTGTGTAATATGAGGCTGGCAGTGGCACATCAAGAAACATACAGGAGAAAGTGACTAGCCTGTTTCTGAAAACCATGCTCAATTCCCATTTCCTGGTCATCCTAATTGAAACTAGCCCAAATTCAATAAATAAATAAAAACCCTAATCAAAGAAACAAGATAATAAACAAGAAAATATCAACATACCCAGCCATGCATCTGTATATTTGGGCAGGGAAAACATACAATTATTTTTTGGGTTTTTCCTTTACTCCTACAAAAGAGATTTGATTCCTATTCTCAGCTAAAATTGGAGTAGATTTTATAATGTGGATGACGCTTTAACGGTTAATTGGAGTGTGCATCCTCTCAACAATTCTGTTTACAGCATTACGGGACATCACCAAAGTGTCATGGAGCAGGATGCTGTAGACATTCAAACCCTGCAAATCATGTGCAATAAGCATCAGCGGTTAAACGAAAGCTAACTTGAAAGGTAGCTGATCACATGGGGCGGAGAGTATATAGGAAAAAAGACATGGCCCCCCGCAAAATTAATATCCAGCACCTCCCCCACCCCCCCACCCCACCCCCCCCCCCCCCCCCCCCCCCCCCAAAAATTTCATGACTAATTCTAGTCCAATAAATACTCAAATAAAACTAAAAACTTAACCCACTTTATGTACTTCATTCCCAAATTTTTTCCCCTTCTCTAAACTAAAGCACTACCAGCCCAGCCCAACCCCAAATCTGTAAATCAAACAAAACAAAACCCAGTCTCATGCCTCCTCAGTCCTCACCGTCCAAAAAAAGAAAAAAAAAAAAACTGACCTATTTTATTTTTTCCCTTCTCATCTCATGCTGTCACGTAGTCAATAGATTTTAGAATTAGCATATTTATAGTTGCAATAGACTTTCAATTGTAGGAATTCCCTCCCAAAAAAAAAAATTGTAAGAATTGAAAAGTAGTTTTTGTGAGGTAACAATGAAACTTGTCATTCTTAGTTCAGCTTTAAATCCTAATGATACTTTTAGATTATTCAAAATTGTTGATATATGCAATTTGGTTAAGAAATATTATCCTCAAGATTTCATTGAACAAAAACAAGAACTTTTGGAGTCTCAATTGCAACATTATGAGCTTGATGTGACAAAACATCCAGATTTTTTGAATATGAGTACAATTTCTGAGCTATGTATGGGATAAAAAATTTCAAAAAAGTTTAAAATCTATTTTTTAATTGATAAACTTATTCATCTTGTGTTGACCTTTCCAATTTCTACAGCAACTATAGAATGAGTTTTCTCAGCTATGAAACTATCAAAAACAAGGCTTCACAATAGAATGGAGAATTAGCTTTTGGTAGATAATATAATAATTTTAGGGGTATCAAAATAAGCCCAAATCCATTTGTCCACTCAAACCCACCCACTTTAATTGAACCCTGTAGGGGCCTTTTTTACTATGTTGGGCTCGGCTGCCCCTTTCGTGATTATAGGCCCAAGTGTTCTGGGTTGCGGGAGTCGAGACCAGTCCAACTGGAACTCAACTTGACCGGCTTGTGCACAAACTAGGCCCCGTCTACAAGGAGAGTGTTTGCGGCAGGCAGTGCTGTTTCAAAGAAGCTTGCGGCAGACAGACATAATTGATAAAAAAAATAGAGCAATATATATTCTGGAATGACCAGATAATTCTTTTAATAATGAATGACCGAATGATCCATAATCATAATAATATGAATAATTTTGACAAATAAAGTAGTAAGGGCAAATGGTAACAAAGATTAATCAACGATTAAAAGGAATAAACCCAGTTTGGTCCGCGGGGCTAAGGTCAAGGAGGAAGAATGCCTCTTCTAAAAAACAATTAACCTCCGAGGAAAAAGAAATTCCTGCCGTGGATATTAATGGGTTTGAGGGAGGCGGACCCGAATGGACAATGCCCAGGACGATTCTAGAAGAGAGCAGGAATTTGAGAGGGAGAGAAAGGAAGGAGCCTATTGGTGCATGCCACTAACACTTGCTCTTTTTCTCTCTTTCTTTCTTCTTTTCTAGTCTTTTCTTAGTGATTTCCACAATAGTAGTTTTTAGTATTATGCTCATCTGTTTTTCTAAGTATGTTACAAAGTATTTTCCTTTACGTTGTGTTGTATTGCTCTTGTGCTTCCTCCCCCCTTTTTTGCACACGGCAGAGGCTTCCTTTATAGTGCCTGCCGTGATCGATTTTTACTATTCTACCCCCTAACCGCTTTTATCTAGTCTGGGCGTACTTGCCGACATTACTGTTCCGTCTGCGAGTTCCTCTGTTACAGACACATACAACTTTTTGTCCGTTAGTCTGCCGCGGTGATGTTTCTCTCTCTCTATCCCTTATGGCATGCACCTATTGGTTCCAACTCAGCCTTGCCTCTTTTGGGTGATCTGGCATCCCAGCAAGACGTATCCCCCAAAAGAGCTTGAGCAAGAAACCTCAAAACAGGCCTTCCCCTCTCCCTATCTCCAAACCATGCTCTCTTACTCTAACCCACGACCCCACCACGTCCTGTATTGGCTGGGTACAGGCTGGTGGTGCCTGGGCCTTGTGCGTGTTTATGTCTGAAGTCTGCCTGCTGTTCATGCATTTGTCGTGTACTGGACACTTTGCTTACATGCCTGTCGTCCGTTCTTGGCTTTTCCCGAACTGTTACTCTGATCTCCCACCCTTATAGGGTCTGGATTTTACCGAATACTGGGCTTGTGTTCTCTTCAGCCCAATTCTTTAATTGCCTTAGCTTCCCATCGTGTTACTCGGCCTTTCCTGCTGTGGCGATTTTGTTCCTGCTGGGCCTCTTTTCAAGCCTGTCATTCCTTTCTTTCCCGAGTGGCTTAATATGCCACTGGTGTTCTCGCTCGTGGGCTCCAATGTCCCTCTCTTTTCACTTGGGCTTATCTGGCAAATTTACTTCCTTGGACTTCCTCGGTCCATTTACTAACTTTGCATCCCATGGGTATTTACTAACTCAATTGGGCTTCCCCGGCCCAATTTCCTCATTTTCATTCTTGGTTTCATGACTTGCCATTATCCTCTACTTTCTTTGTTTTAATTACTTTGGGTCTGCCGCGGCCCATTCTCACTTTTCCATACCACATACTACCCATGGGTGCTGTTTTCTCTCTTTCCGGGCCTTTTTAGGCCCACTTACTCCTTCAAGACCCGTTTATTCATATTAAGGCCTGTGATCCATGTATTCCTGCTNTTCCAATCATTCCAATTTGAGATTTACATGTTTGTCTACTAATATTATGCATTTGCAAACTTTTGATACAACCAAAAGTTTCATGAGGCTAGCTTCAAAAAATGAACACCAAAATAGCATTGAAATGATATGATAATGTCATACTTACAAAGTTTTTAAGCCATGAATTTCTAAAATATGTAATGGTTTCTTATTATATAGAATCTAATTGAATCTAGACTCTTCGGTTTTCGCACTCTAATAATTCACTTACCACAAAAATTAAAAAAAAAATAAATAAATGAGACATATGGGGAAAAATAAACTCCAATTAAAATTCAATTTAGAATCTAATTAAATTTACACTTTTTGATTTTTGTACCTAATAATTCACTTGACACACAAATTTAAAAATTAGATGAGACATATGGCACAGAATTAAACTCCAATTAAAATCTAATTGGATTTTCTCTAAGTTTTAGCTATTAATATATATATATATATATTGGAAAATTTAAAAGCTCAAATAAAATTATAGAAAATTTCTTGATTCAATTTCATACTTTTGATTTTTTAACAACATAAATGTTTTTTAGGTACAATTTTTTTATATAATTGAATAAATCATAAATGTTCTTTAGATACTATATTTTTTATAAAATTGAAGAATATATTTATGAGTAAATGAAATATTTATAAGCTATCAATTCAAATTGAGCATTTACATGATATATGTAACATATTTTATGCTTTAGTCACGTGTTATGATAACTTTATTGAAAATTAAAATCAACCTCTTAAATATTAAATTTAATTTTGAAAAAATAACTTCATTTAACAATCAGTTTTAACAGTTTTTATTTTTATTTTTTAAACACAACTTTTTTGAACTTTCACTTTTTATTTTATTATATATATATATATATACACACACACACAACACACACAATTATACTTACACAAATTTTTAGTAAATAAATAAGTAATGACAACTTATTCAACTGAAATTAAAAACTTTTTGCTGAAAGTATTACTATAGAAAAAAAGCTAAAAATTAACTAAATAATACAGTTAGACTCATGAATAGTACTATAAAGTATAATAAGATCTATGAATAGTAGCAAAAACAAGTTATTTAGATTTTTACTGAAAGTGTACTAAATTATACTTGTACCTTGGAAAAGAATTTGAAAAAGTAAAAAATGCAAGAAGAAAAAAAATGAGATTTTAAAAATTTGTACATAAAAACTAAAAACTGATTTCAATGCCAAACATGCTTTAAGAGAACCAGCACTTACTACTAGATTTATTTATGTCAACATTTCCTG
Organism: Quercus suber; assembly: GCF_002906115.3. Taxonomy (NCBI): domain Eukaryota; kingdom Viridiplantae; phylum Streptophyta; class Magnoliopsida; order Fagales; family Fagaceae; genus Quercus; species Quercus suber. The sequence continues at coordinate 1,275,530 of NW_027069512.1, read as the reverse complement.
TGGTTGTCATTCCAAATAACTGGAGTACATTATTCATTTAACAATCAGTTTTAACAGTTTTTTTTTTTTTTTTTAAACACAACTTTTTTGAACTTTCACTTTTTATTTTATTATACATATATATATATATACACACAACACACACAATTATACTTACACAAATTTTTAGTAAATAAATAAGTAATAATAACTTATTCAACTGAAATTGAAAACTTTTTGCTGAAAGTATTACTGTAGAAAAAAAGCTAAAAATTAACTAAATAATACAGTTAGACTAATGAATAGTACTATAAAGTACAATGAGATCTATGAATAGTAGCAAAAACAAGTTATTTAGATTTTTGCTGAAAGTGTACTAAAGTATACTTGTACCTTGGAAAAGAATTTGAAAAAGTAAAAAATGCAAGAAGAAAAAAAATGAGATTTTAAAAAATTGTACATAAAAACTAAAAACTGATTTCAATGCCAAACATGCTTTAAGAGAACCAGCACTTACTACTAGATTTATTTATGTCAACGTTTCCTGTGGTTATCATTCCAAATAATTGGAGTACACTATTCGTTTTTAGACCCCTTAACATAAATTGTTTAACCTAGTTATTTAGCCAAGTAATTACTTAGATAAATTATTTAGATCTAGGTTAACACAATAATATCATATCATGTAAAGCAGTGGAAAATAAAGAAAACAATGATATGATCACTCAAGAAAAACAAACCGTTAAAAAACTTAGGGAGGATTTAATATAGCTATCCCCAAGGAAAAAAGCAAATCCACTATAGAGAATCAAAGTTTACAATAAGACTTAGACCACTAACATCCTATTGCTACTACATGTAGAACTTACTAACACAACCACGTACAAGCTCCGAATCTACAGACTCCTTCCTTATTAGGCCTTTGTATCACAAGCACCCATACTTATGACCATACTTATGACTTTGAGACTCCACTCAAAGGTTTATCAACACAAACTCTCCTGTTTGTGACTCCAAGACCACTCTTGAAGGTTTAGATCATCATCACCTTTGATGACTAAAGAAGGCAGCAACTTCTGCAATACCGGTAGCATAAACTTGATAGTTGTAATTTCTATTTCATAATGGATATTTTTCGGAGTTGCCCGTGGTTTTTCCCTCTACACCGGAGGGTTTTTCATGTAAGATTTAATGTTCTTGTGTGGTGGTGCTTGCTGGAATTTTTTTTGTTTCCATAATATTGCTATTGCTTGGTAGTTATATATTATAATTCACACATAGACATAGAAGAGATTATGATTTTTTTCCAACAATGACAAAGTTAAAAATGGTAAGCATTCCAATAACTGACTCTTCTGAAACTTAATGTCAAGTAAGCGTTTCTTTTTGTCTTCTCTGAATTCCACTCCTTCCTCAGCCAACTTTGTTGCACAAGGTAGTCGACGTTTAATTCTTTCTCCGCTCTTTGGATTCGACAGAAGGAGAAAATATCTTAGGAAATCAATCAAATGTTTGGGTTGCTTCACCCTAGTAACATCCAATATATTGTTGTAATCATCAGAAGAGCCATTTTTTAGATAGGAATCTTTCCAAAAACATAGAAAGTAATCAAGGGAAAGCTTATGAAAGGACTTATCCTCATTATGATGATTAGGGAGGTCCAAGTAGGCAAAATTATATAATTCCTCGAGGACAGAAAATGGAACCTGATTCTCCAGTAGTATCAAGTCATGCAAAATATCAAAGACGTTCTCGTGGTTGTTGTTTTCTTCTGGGTATTGCTTAGTCCACCACAAGTGGTCAATGATAAAAGTAGAATCCAAAAGAATACACACACACACACTTCATTCACAATGCTATCATGCAAAGTAGAAAAGTAAAGCAGGTATATGCCGATGTCACCTGGGTGTGGCCCAACAAGGTGCAGGAAAGATAAATCAGACATTGCCATACCCTAGGAATGCGGCCTAAGAATGGTACATGGAGGATAAGCCTAATACAATGCTCTAGAGAAGAGGCTAAGAGAGGGGGGTAGAAAGATATAACCGCTCAGGGAGGCTAGGCCTCTAATCTACTGAACATTGCCCTTTTTGGGCTTGTGCCTTCGTGCTTGTGTCTTTCCCCTTTTTGCTTTTGCATAGGAGGTCGTGCCCTCACTCCAAGTGTCCTTTGCTCTATGTGTGTACATGCAACAAACAAGGAAATAAGCCAATAGACAAGCAAAGAAAGAAGCAAAGAAGATAGAAAGAGAGATAGAAAGCATGCAAAGAACATACTAACAAAAAGGGCCAAATGGGGGCAAACAAACATGCTAAGCACACAGAAGGGCAAGCAAACATGTTATCAAACAAAAGGTGGTGTCCTAGGAGGAAAAGTGTAGGTTTGGATTGAGTGTCCATAGTTTCATTGTGTTGGACGATAGACGACACACGCGTGCCATCAAGCAAAGTTCCTAAAGGGACTCGAGGTCTCATGTATCAAAGATGGGTGTGAACCCGCACGAGATAGTAGGAACTTAGACTTGATGACACAAGCAAGCAAGACTCATGCATGAACATGTAAGCTATAAGGTTGAATTTTATCAACCATCTTGTTGGCTTTATTCCATGCCAATTTGCTTGTATTTCAACACTTAGAAAACCTGTATTTATGTGGGATTTATGTAAGGGTAGTGTGTGAGAGAGTGTGAAGAAATGTTCCTCATTGTGCAAAGAAGCAGGGACTCGTGACTAGAACTCCTGGGTGGCTCACGGGTGGTAAGCTGCTAGAAGAGGGTCACGTGTCAAGCATGCGGGAAGCTGAAGCGTTATGCCAGTTGGTACACTACAAGACAAAATATCCAGACTGGCAATGCAGTTAACTCATGGCTTGAACTCGCAACTCAGTCAAGTTGCGAGGCCAAGTCGCCAACTTACCCTGTTTAGAAAAAACTGACTCTTTGCATTCCTTTCTCACCCCATTATATATAGACCCTTATTCCCATGAAATGTAGAGAGTTTTCAGAGAGAATTTTAAGAGAGAAACCCTAGAGAAAAATAAGATTGATTCATCCACAATCTTCATCTAAGAGACTCTTCAAATTCCTCTACTCTCTTCCTCTACATTGATACATCCTTGAGAGGTTCTTGACCAAATCCTTTTCTCACCTCACACACGTCTGTGAGAAGGTCTTTTGGAGCTAAGGGAAGCAGTTTGGAAGGGACCAATGGTTATTGGATGATGCTATGGGCTAAAGCGGAATCTGGTAAGCTAGAGAAGAAAAAGGTTCGGCGCAACCTCATTAGAGCAAGAAGCTTGGAGGGCTTAGGTACCTAGGTAGATTAGGCTTAGAGGGTCTATTGTTGTTCATGTATCCCAACTACATTTTCTAGTGAATTATTGACTGCTTGGAGGGCAGCGGAGAGGTTTTACGCCGAGGGCTTCGGTTTCCTCTTCGATAATACATTGCCGTGTTGTCTTTGTGTTTGCATCTCTCTTCCCTTAATCTTTACCATTTATTATCTGTTGTGGATGTGATTTTAAATTGATTTAGATTGTTTATCAATTCTGTCATTGGCTTATGTTCATGTTTCGCACATTAATTGTTTGATTATAAACTTGAATTGGTATTTTGTAATTGGGGGTCTAAACGTTCGTAGTGTTGTTAACACTATTCGAACTTTCAATTGGTATCAGAGCCGGTGCACTTGCTGTGGTTTAAACACCTTTGTGCAATCCTTGACCCCGTGTTGATGATGCTATGTGGGATGCAGTTGAAGTTGGTTGGACTAGGCCGGAGGCTACCAAATCCACTTGGGATAAGGCAGCTCTTGCGGCGGCTAATGCTAACAGTAAAGAATTGAATGCTATTTTCTGTGGCGTCTCTCCAAAAGAATTTCACAGGATTTCACATATCACTATTGCTAAGGGAGCATGGGAGAATCTGGAGACTACTTATGAAGGAACAAAGAAAGTGAAAGACACCAAGCTACAGATGTTGACCATTCGCTTTGAAGAGCTCAAGAAGAGCGAGGATGAGTCTTTTGACTCTTTCTATAGTAAGCTGAATGAGGTGGTTGTCGGTAAATTCAATTTGGGGGAAAAGATAGAGGATTCTGAAATAGTAAGGAAGATCCTTCGGTCACTGCCGGAAGGCTTCCATGCCAAAGTAACAGTTATTGAAGAGACCAAGGATCTTGACGACATTAAAGTTTAAGAGTTGGTTGGCTCATTGCAGACATATGAAGTGTCACTGCCCACACAAAAGAAGAAAAAATCTCTTGCTCTTAAGACAACTGATGAGAAGGTAGTATCTCATGACTCTTCGGATGAAGATGATGTAGATAAAGATGTGGCGTACCTTGTGAAAAACTTCTGAAAGTTCTTAAAGCTTAAGAACAGTGGGAAATCTGGTGACAAAGGAAAATTTCAGAATTCCAGGGAAGGAGAAAAGGGAATTCAGAAGGAAAGAGAGTAGAGAATCCCAATCTTCGTAAGGAATCACGTGCTTCGAGTGTAATGGACATGGACACTTCAAAAAGGAATGTCCCAACTATTTGAAGTCAAAGGGCAAGGTCTATGCTACTACTTTAAGTGACTTGGATTCGTCAAATTTCGATTCATAGGATAGCTGTGACGGAGAAGAAAATTACTCTGCATTCATGACCATTGTACATGTGGAATCCTCAGATGATTTAGGTACACTTGTGAAAGAGCTTGTTGAGCATTCTGATTTGGAGTCTATTGGGATTGTTGAAGAATCGGAGGCTAAAGAGGATGAAGATACATCTGGTCTTCAAGAGAATTACGCCTTACTCCTTGAGAAATCGGGTGAGTATGCAAGGGTGGCAAAGGCGGCTGTGAAGAAGATGAAGAAAGCTGAGGAAGATTACAAAAGTCTTCTAGTATGATACAAGGAGGCGAAGTGTGAGATTGAAACACTAAATGGTGAGCTATCAGAAACTTACACAAAAGTGAGATTTCTTGAGCAAGAGGTAGTGCAAGCTCATGCCAAGATAGAGAGGGTCTCATCTAAGAAGTTAGAAGATGTTATTTCATCTCAAAAACCTTTCTTAGATAAGTCCGGGTTGGGATATACCAGAGGGAGTACTCATCAGCCAATGTCACCAAAGAAGTGAAGTTTGTGAAAGCCAAAGATATGATTATAGAAGAGCCTATTCCTGAGAAAGTTAAGGTTGAAAAAAAGAGGAATGTGGCTGATCAACGGGTGTTAAATAAATTCCATAATCACTCAGAAGCCATATTTGAAGCTAGAGGAAGATCACTTCCAAGATCACAACAGCATCCTAGAATGAACCATCTTTGTCACTATTGTGGATTGCAAGGACGTACCAGACCCAACTGTCATAAGCTGAGAGAGTTAAACAATGCAAGTGCTCCTCGAAGAGGTCTTAGGGTGGTGAGCAACCAAGAAGTCAAAATCGTGATCCCGGAATGATGGATGTAATGAAGATAATCGGTGCCTTCACAAATTGCTTGGAAAGCTTCACAAGAAGGTTTGAAAGTCCTAACTCTCGTACCCAATCCGTCAAGGATATCACCCCAAACGCACGTGACGTGTGGGTGAAGAGGGGTACTCATGCATAAGCATTACAACATGTCCATGCATTAATTCTTTCTATGCTTTGTGAACATGCTTGATTGTATGCTTTTTGCTTGTTTGTTTTGAAATCTATTTGATTATTTAAAAAAAAAAATTCATTGTTTTTTATCAATCTTTTCTTGCTTTTATGTCAAAAATCCAAAAAACATATAAAAAGTAGAAAATTCAAAAAGTTTGATCAGCGTCATTGAGTTTTGTCTCAAAGCATGTTTTGCCTTGTACCTTTATACTAATGGCCTTGTGCATCTACGAGCTTAGCTTGTCTCATATGCACTCTTACCATTATGGGAAAAATCTTGACTTCTATGTGACTATTGTAAATAGATCTTCAATCTTGTCATGAATGATTAGTGAGTGGTTTTGTTGATCTTGAGACATGCATAGACTTATGCCTATATATCTTCCCACTCTTTATTTTATTGTTTTTGCTTAAAGAGCTCACCAAATGTAAATTTTCAAATGAAAAGAGATATTGAGCTGTAAAAACCTATTACACATACTAGTATTGACTAGGAAAAAGGGAAAACGACCAAAATAAAATGTATGACGCCTAAAAAGTCAACGGCTAACTCATCAAATTGAAATATTACAAATTTTAGGCATCAATCTCACAATGAGATGTATTGATTCAAAATGATCAAATAATATGATGTATATGGATCCAAATGAAAAAGCTTCAAAGAAATGTACTCAAGTTTATGTGGGAGGTCATATATGCATACTTCTATAATTGAGATGGATCACATTATCTAGTGTTAGTTGTGTATGCCTTGGTTGAATTGATCATTGAAGCTTCACATTAGACTAAAGACTATCTCATTTTTGATACCCACACACATCACACTAGTCTATATTCAATGAATGCCATATTCATTTGTGTGATTATACTTGATTAAATGTGTTTTCACATGCTCAATCTTTGTTGATCGAACACAAAAATATTTTTTGAGTGTTTTAGTTATTTTTGGAAAGTATTTTGTTTTTACAAAAATGTCAATATTTTCAAAAACAGTGTTGTCCTATTTTGGTGACTCAGTCGCGGGTTGTCCCAATCGCATGCCCCAGTCGTGAGCTCACTTTGAGATTTTTCGCGGCTCACTGGCGAGTCAAGGTTACAGTCGCGAAAAATACTTAGAAAATTTTTCAAAATTTGAATTTTTTTGATTCTCACAGCTCAGTGTGGCGACTTGTTTGCGAGTGGAAGGTCTAGTCGCGAGAGGTACGCAAAGATTTTCACGGCTCACCTCGGGAGTAGACCTTCTAGTCGTGAAAAACGCTTAGAAAATTTTTCATGAATCTTAGTTTCAAAGTGTTTCGCGGCTTACCCTGGTGACTTGATTCAGTCCGAAAAACGTGTGTTTTGCGTTTTTAGGACAGTTTTTCAAAAACTTTACAGTTTTCCCTCGAATTTTTGTGAATGTTCATTGTCTTCCCCATTTTCTCTCAAACACTCCGAGTCTCTCTTCGAAAAGCATCCATTTTTGCATCATTTCTACTCCAATCTTCAAGAAAAAGGTATGGGCTTTCTCTGTCTCCCTTCATTTTTCATGTTTTGAGTGTGTTTTTCTTGAATCTGTGAGTTGTGCTGTTGTTTTGATATTTGAGGGGTTTCGGATATGGGTTGAGAATATTTTGTTGGGTTTGTTTGAATGGGCTTTGTTGCATTTATCAATCTGATGTTTGGTATTTTTTTTCTATTATGTATTGTGTTCCTTTGTTGTTTCTGGACTCAGTATTCATATCATACCCATTTTGTAATGTCTTGTTGACATATGCTTAAGTGCTCAGAAATTGTTAGAGCTAGTTTCTTGATGAATTTGGTCAACAGATTACTTGGTGCACATCTTCTCTTATGTTAAATTTTAAGTCTTTTGGTGATATTGTTGTGTTTGTGCACAATGTCACATTGTGTTTTGGGTCATTTGTGTTAAATCCTCTATTCTATAGCATGTTATATTAATTTCTGTTCCTCAATGTGTTTCTAATTTGGTTCTAATATGTTGAGTATCTATCTATTGTGCTTTGTTCTTATGGCCTTTTCTACTTGCTTACAAATGCCTCCCACACCTTCAAAGAAGAAGACTCCTGCTAAGAAGGCTGACAGAAGGCTGAAAATGGACCACAACTTGTTTAGGTCTGTTTAACACTTTGAGAGATACAGAGATTCTTTCATGGAAGGAACCATTATCCAGGAGAGGTTTGTGGATTTAAATGACTTGAAGGATACCTTCATTCCAGAATGCTTTGAGGGCAGAGGATGGGATAAGTTGCTAAGTGATCTACTTGTAGTTTGTGAGCCCTTAATACGGGAATTCTATGCAAATGCTGTTATAAAGGAGGATGAGCTGAACTGCTGGATCAGAGGTCGTGAGTTCACCATAGATGCTCATGACATTGATGAGGTTCTAGGGCTAGAGGGTTTAGAGGATTATGAATTCACTAATTACAAGGACAAAATGCTCTCTCTAGAAATTGTCCAGAATAGGATTGGTGGTGTTAAAGGGGGGAGATGTCTCAACACCAATGCCTTCCCGGCTGACATGAGGTGTCTGACTACCATCATGATGTTTAACTTGTATCCAATAAGGAAGCTGACTACAATCACCAATGCTAGAGCTATCTTCCTCATGGAACTCAAGGAGAAAACTTTCATTGACATCAGTTCCCACATATTTGACACAATTGTGGATGAGACTAGAACCACCTCTAGGCCCAAGCTAATCTTTCCTATTCTTTTTATGAAGATTTTCAGAGCAAAGGGTGTTGCAATCCCTCAAGATATCAGTCCCATGACTCTACTCTTAGCCATTAACAAACAAACCATTACAAGGATACAAGTTTCTCTTTTAGGTGATGAAGAGGAGGGTGACCAAGAAGAAGGTGATCCTATGGAAACTGAAGCAGAGGATGCAGTATAGACATCCACACCCAGAAGTAGAGGCAAGAGGAGTAGAGCTTTAACTTCATCAGCTGCACCTCCACCAGATGCATTTCAGATCATTCTGGAGAGGATGGATGGACTCAGAGAGGTCCAGAATGAACAAACTGATAGGATGGCAGCAATACAAGATCAGCTCAGCATACTCTCAGCCAAGTTTGACAGCTTCAACACCCAACAGTGACCCTTTGGCCATTCTGGTCAAAAAGGGGGAGAAATTTTGAGGAGCATCTCTTGAGGGGGAGTGCTGTTTTTGAAGGGGAGCAGTTTATAAACAGCGAGTTTATTTTTTAGCTTTATTTTATGTTTATACTTTGGATAATGTTTTGCTTTGTTTTTGTGTTTGATACATTGTGGTTAATTGGTTCTAGCATTTATTTATTTAAGAAGTTATTTACAGTTTGTACCTGTTACCTTTGTAGGTTTTTAAGGTTCTTAGTGTTTGTTTGTACCTGTTGCTTTTGTAAGCTTTTAAGGTTTTTAGTACTTGCTATTAAATGTCATGCATTTTCTTTTAAGTACTTCACTCTTGTGCCCTTGTAGGATTTTGTTCCTAGATGCACATATGTCTTATGCATTGGTTGAGTGTTGGACATGCAAATGATACTCTGCAATTGAGTTTATTTGCTTGCATGTCTGGATGTTCATTCCTTGTGAGAATGAGCATTGTGTTCACTATTGTATAGTGATTGGATGTTTGGTCAAGTCATGGTCTATTGCTTTATTCCTTTTTGCTTGATCGCATTATACTTGCTCCATATGCATTACAAGTTTTCTGTATACAATGATCAGATTGTGTTGTTGTCTTTCAGGAGATACTTGTTCTTATGGTTCAAGAGCTATACAGATTCTAGAGCTAAGTGTGTGTGAGTTTTTCAACTGTTCCTAATTCACGCATTAAGTCTAGAGTTTGTTATAGGGTTTTGTCACGAAATAGCCAAAGAGGGAGATTGTAAGGTTGAATTTTATCAACTATCTTGTTGGCTTTATTCCGTGCCAATTTGCTTGTATTTCAGTACTTAGAAACCTTGCATTTAGGTGGGATTTATGTAAGGGTAGTGTATGAGAGAGAGTGTGAAGAAATGTTCCTTATTGTGCAAAGAAGCAGGGACTCACAATTGGAACTCGCAGGTGGCAAGCCGCCAGAAGAGGGTCACATGTCAAGCATGCGGGAAGCTGAAGCGTTATGCCAGCTGGTGCACTACAGGACAAAATATCCAGACTGGCAATGCAGTTAACTCGCGGCTTGAACTCGCGACTCAGTCAAGTCGTGAGGCCAAGTCGCCAACTTGCCCTGTTTGGGAAAAACTAACTCTTCGCATTCCTTTCTCACCCCACTATATATAGACCCTTATACCCACGAAATGTAGAGAGCTTCTAGAGAGAATTTTGAGAGAGAAAATCTAGAGAAAAACAAGATTGATTCATCCATAACCTTCATCTAAGAGACTCTTCAAATTCCTCTACTCTCTTCCTCTCCATTGATACATCTTTGAGAGGTTCTTGACCAAATCATTTTCTCACCTCACCCATGTCTATGAGAAGGTCTTTTGGTGCTAAGGGAAGCAGTTTGGAAGGGATCAATGATTATTGGCTGATGCAACCTCATTGGAGCAAGAAGCTTGGAAGGTTTAGGTACCTGGGTAGATTAGGTTTGGAGAGTCTATTATTGTTCATGTATCCTAACTACATTTTCTAGTGGATTATTGACCGCTTGAAGGGTGGCGGAGAGGTTTTACACCGAGGACTTCAGTTTCCTCTTCGATAATACATTGCCGTGTTGTCTTTGTGTTTGCATCTCTCTTCCCTTAATCTTTACCATTTATTATCTGCTGTGGATGTGATTTTAAATTGGTTTAGATTGTTTATCAATTCTGTCATTGGCTTATGTTCATGTTTCGCACATTAATTGTTTGATTATAAGCTTGAATTGGTATTTTGTAATTGGGGGTCTAAACGTTCATAGTGTTGTCAACGCTGTTTGAACTTTCATAAGCAAACGTGTAAAGATGCATAGAAGCAAAGAAAACCAATAGGTGGCACAAGCAAGCAAGGCAACCATATCATCGCACGAAGCGAAGAAAGGGTATGCATAGAGCAAACCGGCATCACAGATATGCATCTCATAAATGGTTACACCCAAACAAAGCCACATGAGGGTAGGATGTAACCACACAAGATCAAGCCCATGGAGGGCGCTAAGCATGCATGGCAGAGCCTAGAACTAGAGAGGCAAACATGGACACAAAGCATAGAAGCAAACAAGCATACACATGCGTATAGGGGAATGATCCAAACCCTTTAATGTAGGCCTAGGTGTGTGGATGTAGGCCTAGACCAGGGGATCTAGATCTACAACCCACCAATATGGGCCAAAATTCAAGAAAGAGAGATGTTAAGGACAAAAGGGCTACAATAGCACATGGCATAGCAACTAAACATGTAGATCCAAACATAGGCAAGATACAGGGCCTAAAAAGACATAGATCTAAGCATAGGCATGACAAAGGGCACATAAAAGCATAGATCTAAGTATAAACATGTAAACAAGCATGGAAACATGTAGATCTAAACATAGGCATGGAAGCAAGCATAGAAACAAGTAGATCTAAACATAAGCATGGTATTTAGACATATCCTAGCCCAAGAAGGCTAGGCCAACAACATCAAAGCAATAAATCATGGTAAGAAGCTAATAGACATGCTAGGAAAACAATAAAACATGTTATTTAAGCAAGAAAAGATAGAAACAAGCTTGATGAAGCTTTGCAAAGAAAGGGGTGTTGATTGTAGCTAAAAAGCTACATTCACACCCTTAAACCTAAAATCCAAGGTATGGAACCAAGGAGAGAAAGATTGGGTGCAAGAACACTACCTTGTAATTTTTGTGAAAAGAGAAGAATCAAAGGTGTTTTGATTTGTTTGGAGGTGTTTTTTAAAGAGAAATATCGAGAAAAGAGAGAGAAAATGCCCAAAAAATGCTCCAGCTCCCCAATATCTTTTTTTTTTTTTTTTTGGGCAAAATAAGGAGGTAGGTGTTTATAGGCCTTGGCATACTTTCCCAAGCTCGGCGGCCACTATATGTGCACTGGGTCAGTTCCGGTTGACGTCAACAATTTTGTCTTTTTGTAGCTTTTCGATCCTGATTTTGATCGCGTATTTGAAGGTATTTGATAATCTCCGCAATGGCATTGGTCTTAACCCATTCTGATGATCATATCAAAATTAGGGTTTTTGGGACCCACCGTGGGTCAACTTTGGGTCAAACTTGGTCAAAGATGAGAAAAGTCTTCGAGAAGCTCGGGTTTCATATAAAATCACAAAATATATTGTTTTGGGAGAATTTTGAGCTCATTTGACTTTTGGTCAACCCTGGGTTGATTAGGGGCATTTTGGTCATTTTAGACAAAAAAACACTTTGAGTACTCGAATGCCCAAATGGATTATGCCACGTCCATATAGATGTTTTCGCGGCCCTATGGAGAGGAAATAATATTTTTGAAATTTTTGGGGTCTAGCAAGCAAATCAAGAGTGAACAAAATACGATGTCTACACATGTTCATGTGAATGCATGACTTACCTCGGTTACCTTATTGCATCTTAGCACCTATGCATCAATGAATGGATATATGAATGCTTTTTCATCATATTAAAGCAAGAAAAGAAATGAAAGCCCTAATCTAGCATGTTAAAGGCAATTAAGTAATTAAACAGAGGAACAGAGACTTAAATAACGTTAAAAAAGAAAAGAAAAAAAAGGCATATTATGTGAAAGCGACAAAGAAACAAAAGCAGAAAATCTGAATTAGGGTTTCCGGATAAGAGTATGTGTGCGCATACATAGGCCTACGTATGCAAGTCAATTGTATGCATACGCATACTATGAGCCTGCATGTGCATGCAGAAAGTATGCGTATGCAAGCACACTCAAAACCCTAACCTAGAACAGAAACGCAGAAGAAACAAATAAAGCAAAGCTTCAAAACTGTAAATCTAACAACCTAGCATGCTTCAAAATATAAAAACTACATAAACCTAAACTAAACAAACATTTTAAAGCATAAACAAATCAAGGAAATAGATTAAAACCTTATTGAAAAGAAGAAATGAAAAGAAAAAAATTAGAACTCAATACCTCAAATAATAAGCTTTTCAAGTTTGATTTTGACCCCCTCCCCCCCCCCACCCCCCAGTTAATCTATTCACAATCAAATATAAAAGTGATTAATAATCTTGAACTCAAAAGATCAAAACTAAAAAATGTCTCAATCAAAAGAAAATTGATTTGAGGATGTTTTGTGAAAAACTCCATCTTTGATTCACTATTTCTAGTAAATCTTAGGATTTTCCTTAGGATTTTTTGTGTGTTTTGAAAAACTACCATGTATGGCTTTATATAGTTGAAAATGGAGGTTCAAAACGGCTTCCAGATGATGTGGGATTCATTCTAAACCTTAACATTAATGCAGAAAAACTTGTTTTTCATAGTTTCTAGAACCTTAGTGTTAGGACATATGTGATTCAGTGTTAGGACATATGTAATTCATTGTTAGGAACATATGTTATTATTTTATGTAATTAGCTAATCTTTTGACAAAACGCACTTTACTTGTAATTGGGTAGATCTAGGATGTGTTTAATACTTCAAGAAACCTTGTTTTAAGTTGGAGTGTTAAAGCCATGCAAGTTTGTCCAAGAATCAAGTGAGAAAGTGCAGGATTTTAAATCTTGACAGCTAGCATCTATTGAGGTTTAAAAGCTGCTGAAGCTCGTGGCTCGATAGCTAGCTCGATAGATAGGGTATCTGTCGAGGTTTATGAAATTCAGTTTTTTAGGACTGTTTTTCATCCAATCTGTGAGTGTATGTTTAGGCTCTCTTTTCTCACAACCCTAAGCATATATAATGATTATTTTAAGGGCTGAAAAAGGTGACGCCCAGTTGCACAAGAGTACAATTCCACAAGTGTGAAGAATAGTGTAACCAGAAACCTAGTTTGCCCTAGTTCTTGAAGAAGCTGCTATGTTTGTGCATCGTAGGGTTTTATGACCAAGCAACTTCATGATGTTCATCGTTTGGATGAATTGAAGAACTTTGCAGCCAAAATCCTTCTCAAGTTAGTGATCAAGTCGCGTACTGAGATTCGCGCAATTGGTTAGTCACATACTGAGAGTCGTGCATTGAAAAGGAGAGATTGTCACTACAGAACAAGTCCAATTGGGTATTGGGGTAAGGGTTCAACTGTAGGTTGGTATAAGATACTGAGATTCCTTTACTTGTAACCACTTGTTTTGATAATAGTGAATTCTTGAGAGTGGTAACCTTGAAATCACCTGGTGAGGTTTTTGCCATATAGGTTTTCCCCATTCGTAAACAAATCACTGTGTCAATTTATTTCTACTGCATATTTTAGTTAATTGGTGATTTGTTTATGCTACCACGTACAATTGCATGTTAATTTGATTAATTAATAAACTTGGCTAATTAATCAATTAATTCATCACAAGGGGTCAATATGTTTTTGACCTATTACTTAGCTACATGCGCAGGTCCGTGCTTACACACGCATGCATTAAACCTGCGTACGCAAGCCGAGGGTTTTTTTGGCCTTTATTTTCCAAAAATAGATTTATTTGTTCATAAAAAGTTATATTTTTCATTTTAACATCTCTCAAGTCAATTTGTGATCTGATTAGACCCTAAACCAACCTTGGGCCTTAAAATTCCAACATCATTAGGGAACGGGAGCCCAAGTCATAAGAGGTACAAAATGCGGTGTCTACAGAGCGATCTAGTAGATATCCTTCTAACTTACCATGTGATTAATGTAATGTCACAATATACTATTTTGAGTACTTTTATGTTCCATTATTTAAAATGCAATTAATGTATTATTGTATTGAAAGTGTTTATTATTGAATTTAACTCGAAGTCCCTAAGTTATGACATGTATGTCAAAGTATTCTTCATCATGTACCTGTCATCTCATTATGCACATTAACAATGCTACTTACTAAGCTTTGTCTCACTTCTTTTAATTATGATTTTTTTACAGAGCAGGCAATAACCTTTTGAGTCAGATGTTTTCTTATAGCAGTTAGGCAACTACTTTATGGAGGCTAGACATTTGGTATTACAGACATTAGGTGTATGAGACTCCTAACCTAGTGTTGGAGCTGCACACACTAGGGAGATTTTGCACAATTGTTTTGTAATTGATTATGGTGCTGACTTTTATCCCATCTAGAAACAAGATGTTTATATGTAGTTAATTCGAATCTCCATTCTTTCGTAGCCAATGGTCCTTGTAATTATTCATAGAGCTCTGGCTTATTTTGGGAACATCTTTAATGAAACTATTATGAAAATTCCTTGATGTTGTTGGGAATTCTTTGGTTTGAATTGTCAAAATAAAAATCTGTAAGTGCCTTTGGGTTGTAGATTTAATGCTTTGGACTGTTTTGGGTTTGGGGTGTGACAACTACAATTCAATTCCTTGATGTTCAATAAGGAATAATTTTTAGGAGAACCATTTGCTTCCACACTAATAATCCTAAACTAATCAAATTAGGAATTTGAGGCAATTTATAACAAATCTCCACCTTGACTCAAATTCTATTAAAAAAATTTCATACTTTTTGTAGGAACTACACCTTATTGCAATCAAGTGTTTCTTGAATAAGTTGATCATTGTTTCAACATCTAAAGCCAAACTTGTGCACGTATCTACTTCGAGCCAATGTTGAAGGTGCATTAAATTATGTTCTCTTGAACTTCAATTAGATCAACCCTTGAGCTCTAATACCGATTGCTGTAATTTAGGGTAAGTAGAAACACATTTGCACAAACAAGAAAATAAAAACATCACACAAGACAATAATATTTAATGTGGTTTGGCGAACTCCAAACCTATGTCTAGGGGCACCAACAACCAAAATCCACTATTAGTGATCGATATGGATTAATACAACCACACTGAACCAAACCTCATAACACTCAAACTCACACAAACAACACTCGCAATTCCAAAGCCCGAATATACTCAATAACTCTCATTTACTAACAAAACAAATGTCAACACACATACATGGATATCATTTTACCAAAAAGTCTACCAAACCACTCTTCAAATAAATCTACTTATGTTCTTTTAAGAGTCTTCTCCTCTTCTCACGTTGAAGGACCATTGGGCAAAAACTATCAAACCTTTTACAATAATTCTTATTTATAGGACTCCAATCCTATTTAATGATGGACAAGTAATACCCAAAAACTTCTTCATTAAGGGAATCAATTTTTATCAAGGAAAATCATTTGCTTCCACACTAAAAATAAATAAAAACCCTTTCCTTCCACACCAAGAAATCTTAAACCAATCAAATTAGGAACTTGAGGCAATTTATAATATAGAGAAATTGCGAAGGCATAACAGCTCTTTGGGGAATCTAGTTGAATCAACCACATCTTAGTGTCAGTGGCGCTAACCTTCAATAGGTGCAGTTTTAAGTGCTTTTAATTAATATAAGTACTGTTTTATTAGGGAATAGAGGATATAACTATTTCATTAGGGAATAATAGGCACAACTTGATTAGCCGATATATATAAGGACACTAGATGGGTGGTGAAACAATGTTTGAAAATTGAAACATCGAAAATGTGTAATAAAAAGTATAATTTTTTAGAAAAGAAAAGATATCACAAACTAAATAGACTGGCAATTTTGAAAACAACTACAAGCAATACCATGCTAACAAATAATTGATAATATCATAACGAAAATAAAATACTTAAATATTCTTGAAGATAAAAGGCCTAAGGAAATTCAAGATAGTCACAACCAGGGCTATGATTCCAACAACAGTTGCAGTGCCTCTCCAAAGATCGCGGAAATAGACTGTTCTCAAGGATCCCATATTACGGTTGCAAGAACTCTTATAGTACTTATCAATCTGGTCAGCGAGATTTTTGTAACAAGTATTCTTTTCCGTAATTTCAAGGGCAAGTTTGTTAACCATTTGGGCAACTGCTTTATTGCTGCCTAACCCGTTAACGATAATCCCTTTGTCAACAAGTAACTCCACATCGTCTCTAGTGTTGATAAGAAAATCCAACAGCACAATATAATTGCATACGTAAGCTTTAGATGGATAATGACACTGCTCCAGGGCCATGAGGTTTCGAAAATTGCCTTCAGTTTCGTCATGTACCTCAAAGCATGGCATTCTTAAGAAAGTTTGCGTATTCACCAAGCACTGACAGCATTTCAAGCACGGCATGCAATCTAAGAGCCATGAGCAAGTGAAGCAAGGAAGTATGTTGGTGAGGTTACCCTCCTTGAATTCTATGTTGAGAAACGGTTCATTTTCAACATCAACCTTTTTGAATATCACTCCTGCCTCATCTAGCTTTTTTGCATTATGTAGATTTTTAATAGGTTCTCCAATTGGACTGGGTGCATTGGGTGCATTGGACCCAAGGCAAAGGTTGAGGTTGGGTGGACAGGGGCAAAGGTTGGACCTAAGGTTGGGTGGAAAGTTGGGTGGAAAGCAGAGATATCTCATTATGTCAGTGAAATGGTTCACTTTTTCTTTAATGTGGTTATCAATGGGTGTATTTTTCTCGATTTTCGGAAAAAGGAAATTACTTGCAAGCTTCAGAAAGGAGTTTTTTTTTTTTTGTTCAGAACTGAAAAATTGTGCGTATAACTCGTCGAGAATAAAAAATGGAAGCTGATTCTCAAGCAATAACAGGTCTCGCGTTATGTAGTTCTTCATCAATGGTGTACTTGTTATACAATAGTTGTTATCTTCTCCTCTCATATGGCTTCCATCTTCTCCACCTGCATTGCTTTCATCTTCTCCACGCCCATCAGACTTTAAGAACAGCTCAACGATAAAGGTAGAATCCAATAGAACCATTTTTACAAAATCTTCACTGCTGATATCAAAGGCCTCTGAATAACAATGACGGATCTGTAGTTCATATGGTTCAATGATCCTTGCTATCTCCTTTTGGGATTTCCCAGTCCGATAACAGAAGTCCTTTAAGTATCTCACTTTTAGCTTTTCCATATCCCTCAGTTCATTTTCTCTATCTTTTAGCTTTTCCATATCCCTCAGTTCATTTTCTCTGTGGTAATGAAAAGGGCCTATTGAAATTAGTTTTGGATCGTAGGCGCCTTTGCTTACCTCGCGAAGTTTCCGGGGGACCTTGTAGATGCAACACTCAGGCCACTGGACTGGCTCCATGACTAATGGAACGTCAATGATCAGCTCGTCGCATCTCACTTCTTTTGCAAGTGTATCGGAAAAAGAAAAAACTTCTTTTCCAAATGAATCAGCAGCCATCTTTTCCATGAATGATCAAAGTCCACTTTTCCTATTGACAGATAAACAACAATCATTAGCTAACACTAGGATAGAATCATTTTTTCCAAAGCTTATTTTCAGTTAACAAAGTTTTTTTTTTTTCTTTTTTTCTCTCCCACTCACCCAATCCGGCCTGCTACAATTCTAACACAACGAAGAATTCTCACACTCACACACAACACAAATGGGGTCAAAGTCAAACTCGAACTAACTTGCCACCACTAAGGAATAAGGATGGAATAAAAATTGGGCAACGATCTATATACAAACCCAACGGGTCAAGGCACGCTATACCATTAAACTACATACCGTATTATATTTGTACTTCAGCACCATACCTACAGTCATATAAAACTGAGTCCGACCTACAGTTTTACATAAATTACTGAAGAAAAGGGTCTATGGGGAAAATATTATAACGGAATTTAATACAATATGTCAAAATAAAATTCTTTAAATGTAAGTTGTTAAGATAAAAATAAACCTAAATTTTGACGACCAAAAGTATATTTTAGTCTTATAAAATATAATCCAATTGCATCAATTTATACCATAATATATATAAAACTGAAATCATTTGAATTTTGACCAATGTCACCGTTTTACAAGTCACTATTCTAATATACTTTTTAATTAAATTTAAGTTCTATTATTCTGTCTTTAAACTCTCTATTAGAATCTTAGCAAATTACATTTTCATTAAATAATAAAATATATATTTCCATATACAAACAATCATAATAAATGCCTAATACTAGAATATATAATTTTAAAGACAAATATAATCATAATAAATATCTATTAATAACTACAAAAGATTCGATTCCAACCACCAATAGGAAGATGATATATATTCTGTTTTATGTAATGCACTTAACTCACTTGGTTTGATACACCTGATAATAATAAATGTTATCTTTCTATTAGTGATTGGAGCGAAAGGCTACAAATATTTTTTTTCCCCTTTATAACTATCATAGTTATCACATTTTGTATTTAAAAAACAATTAAAAGTGAGAAAGATTCATATGACATTAAACTTTCATGTTCATATGTTGCATGAGCTGCAGACTAATTTTACTATTACCAAAAAAAAAAAAAAAAAACTTTAAAAAGCTAAATAATATTCTGTAATATAATGATTTTAATTTTTTTAATGTAGGCATCACAGTTGTCTATAAAGTAATTCATGATTAATTTATTGACAAATATATATACATGCTAGAACCCACTTTTACAAATGGACAAAACTTAGATACAGTACTTATGTATTGTTTCTTAAGTTTTCCTCTTAAAATTCAGTCATGTGGCAATACTTAACTAAAATATACTTCCATCCCTTGAGAAAAAAGCCACATGGCTAAATTTTAAGAAATAAACCTTAGAAACAACACCTAAGTACTGTACTTAAGTTTTGTCATTTACAAATATATTAGTTAAAACTTGTTATTTAAAACTTATCGAGTCAAGTAGTAAAATTTAGCAATTTGACTTAACTTATAGAGTAATGATTTAAATAATAACATTGAGAGATTTAATACTTGAGTCACTTTAATCATGTTTAGGTAGTTCTCAAAATTTAAAAGTCAAATCTAGCTAGCTACTCGTACGGTTGATATAGAAATGAATAATTTTTTAGATTAAAAATAAAAGGTTTGTGTAACGTCCCGTCAGTTTAAAAAGAAAATATATATATATATATTGTAAGGTCAGATTTTTGGTTTTCCACGGGCCAAGCCCCACCTAACCCCACTACCCACCACTCCTTTTTCAGTTCTCCCTTATCTCTTTGACCGGCTCCTTTCTTCTCATTTCCTTTTTTTTCTTCTTTTTCATTTCCCTGTCTGGCAGCTTCTCTTCACTCCTTCAAACTCTCTTGCCGGCACCTCCATATCACCATTTCCACCATCATTTTTCCGACAAGATCACCGAAAAATTCTTGGGAACCCATAAATACCTTCACATCCTTTTTTTTTTTTGGTAAAAATCTCTCATCTTTTTGGTGGGTTTTGCACTTTTTCTTGAGTTTATTTTTATCTAAGGTTTAATAATGATACCCGTGTGATTTATGAGTATTGGAAGTGATATTTATATGTTTTTATGTATGGGTTTTGTATTGGTGGAATTATTTGATGAGTGGGTATATATTTTGTGCTATTGATGACTACTTAAGGTTTATGTATGGTGGAAAAACTTAGGAGTTTTAAGTTATAACATGTGATGGTTGGTGAATTTAATTTTTCCATTTGCTATTGGGTTTATTTGGAGTTAGTTGAAGTTCTAAATTTCTCGTCTTGGAGGATATTTTGTTTTTGCTTTCATGGGTCTCTTATTGATGTAGTGTAAATTTTGTGGAAACTAGTCATAATGTTGGAGATGATATTAAAGGGGTTAACTTTATAAATTGGAGTTTATGCCTTGTGAATCAATTTGTGAGAAACTTTGGAAGTGGGATATATTATTATTGATGAGGTTGAATACTAGGCTTGCCTAATTAAGTGATTATTTGGCAATTCCTAAATTGGGGCTAGATGCAATTTCAAGCTCTATACTTATTGTGATAGGTTTACTTGGTATTGTTTAGGTTCTAGCTAATCTCCTTGGAGCTTGGAGAATTAGGATTTTGCGGTTGCGAGGTAAGTAGCTTTTTAATGGGGGTCATAAGAGAGAAGAGCAGGTCTTGACTTATTTGTGGCAGTGTGTGATGGTTTATTGTTCCTCGGTGAAGTTCTATTGTGGTGGTGGACAGTGTCGCAGACATAGTACTATACAAACATTTAGAACCCAACTTATAAGATAAATTTTTAGTAAAATTCTGAATTACATGTTACTGAATATGAACTCGATTAAATTAGTAAATGCTCACTTTTTGGCAAACTTTATATTGAAGAACAAAAATAAAGTGAAAGGATGGACTAAAGAACCTGTGAATTTTCTTTTGAAGAGAATGCTTGTTAATTCCAAGGGACAGCACAGTTGGCTAGAGATGGTGCCTGATGAAGCAAGCTTTAATTCATTTTCTCTCCGCTCATAACTAAAACTCAATTATAAAATGAAAATATATTGTGCACTTGATGGTTCCTTAATGTCTTTTGTGCTCCTATTTATAGTGTAAACTCCCTCCCCGCCCCCCCAGGGGCCCCCCCAGCCATTTTAAGTCGTTCAGATTTTATTTTTTAAGAAATAGTATAAGGACAAAGCAAAAAGTAGTGGGTTAATGTGTGAGTGATTATTAACCACTCACAACTACTTTAGCAAATTGTGACAAATAGTGTGTTTCTAAAATAATTGACTTTTCAAATCTAGAAATGTACAAGCTATCGCCTTATTTTAAACTTTTGGGTAAATTCCACTAACATACCTTGAGATTTGGGCTAATGCTAACTAGGTTCAAGACTTTTCAAAACTAGCCAATTTGGTTTCTAAAACCAACTTTTTTTTTTTTTGAGGATAAATGGCAAAGTCTCTAAAGCCAACTTAGTTCTTAAACAGTTAGTTTTTTTTTTTCTCAACTTTTTTAGGAACTAAATTGGTTTTAGGCATCAAATTGGTTAGTTTTGAAAAATCTTGGATCTAGTTGATATTAGTCCAAACCTCAGAGAATGTGAATGAAATTTACCCTAAAATTTTAAATGGTATGATAATCTATATACTTTTAAATTTGTCAAATTCAATCTAAATCATAAAATAAATTAAAATGGGCATGACTCGAAACAGAGAAAATCCTTTTTTTTTTCCTCTCTCTCTCTCTCTCAGGAAAAGCACAGAACACACTATGCTATGATGACGTCATTCACACAAATTTACAGAAGAACATGCCAACTTTTTTTTTTTTTTTTGGAGAAAAAGGTAAGATCATAATATTAATTTAAATCATTTTGGAATACACTTTCTAACTCCCCAGGTAGTTCTTCTACTCAAACATCGCAATCTGCACATGAAACTGCTCTTCGTGCAAGGGCGTGAGCTAACAAATTCCCACGCCTTCACACATGACTAAAACTATAAAACTGAAATTAACTAGCCAAATGGTGAGTGTCTTCAACAATATGCCCATACAAAGTATGACAACCAGCTGGATCCTTCAAAGCTGAGACCACCTTCAGACAATCTCCCTCAACCAAAACGTTAGCTATGCTCAATATACCAACTTAATTCTCACCTTTTCCAGCTTTAAATTTACAATGATTTGCGAAAGCAAAATTTATGGAAGGTTTGTGAATAATACTTAGTATTATTCTTATGGTGTGTAAAACGAAGACTTGCACTATTGTGTTCTTTTTTTATTTTTAAATAGAATGATTTACTTACATCTTATTCACACAGAGTGATAGAATCAGAAACCAAATTCTGTCCCATAAAAATTATCAGTCTTTGTGTCGGTGGTAAATAATCACCTATCATGTAATTGTTACAAAGACGTTGTGAATAAATTTGAGATTCTAGAACAATTGTAGTATCGCTGGCATGTGACATCATCAATGTTGTAAGCAGATGATGTCAGCAAGTGGCATTGGCAGTGACCAGCGGCTTTTACTCACTATAGACTATTGAGATGTTTGAGGTGTTTGCATAGAATTTGAATTTGCCATTCATTTCTACATTAGAGTATTATAAATGAATCAAAATGACAACACACAGTCATTCTCTTTGATTCTTGTTGGATATAAACTACAATCAATGGGCACATGCTAAGAAAAGTAATAAAAGAATTCAGAACTTGATTTTATGATTTATGTCCATTTTAAAATATTTATAGAATTTAAGTCTGATTGCTAATATAATTAACCAGTTGATATATGCATAGATAGATAAACAACATAACAATCCCAATCAACAATCAAGCACCCACGAGAACCAAAAAAGTGTTTACAAAAAGAAAAACTGAAGAACCAAGTAGAAAAAACCTCTCCAATGGCTATAACAGCAACAACAACAACAACACCAAAAAAAAAAAAAAAAATCCACTAATCAGGAATAGATGCAATACATATTACCCATGGTTTTTGATTCTTTGACCGTTCCAATTTTAAAACCATGATATTACCTACAAATCCCCTTAAACTAAGTAATGACAATTTATGTAAGCTTACAAATTCCCCACCACCCACNATGTAGGCTTGACTATGGTCCCTCCAAGGCTTTATCAAAATAGCAATCCTATGAGAAGTTATTAAGTAATATAATTATAATATCATTAAAGAGTATAATATGGTTGTGTTTGGTATTGTTTAAAAAGTCAGTTTTTATTTTTACTATTTAGTTTATTTTTGTTACTATTCAGCTTACTTTTGATACTATTCATAAGTCTCATTGCACTTTTTGGTACTATTCTTGAGTCCTACTGTATTATTTTAGCTACTTTTTAGCTTTATTTATAGTACTTTCAACAAAAATTTTCAATTTCAACTAAATAAATTGTTCCCAACGGACTCTATATGTAACTTCAACCTAACCCTCAATAAAATATTTTAAGATACAAATACTTCCCATGCATTCATCCACTCTTATCTAAAACTATATAAAAACTTGAGAAAAACTTAGATATAGTACTTGGGTGTTGTTTCTTAGTTTTTTTCTTAAGATTTAGCTAAGTGACTGTACTTAACTAAAAATACACTACCACCATCCCATGAGAAAAAAAGTCATATGGCTAAATTTTAAGAGGGAAACCTAAGGAACAATGGCTAAATATTGTACATAAGTTTTGTCTTAAAAACTTTCTACTCAATCCCCTCTTCTATATCCAACTTTTTTTTAAGCTGAATATGTGATGCTAAGGCACCTCATTCTTTAGAGACCAAAATTAGATCAACTTCATATTCAAGAAACAGCCGCATATATCTTATCAAAAAAAAAAGAAAAAAGAACCAGCTCCACATATATATATATATATATAACACATCAAGGTCAAAAAATATAATTTATTCTAAAACATAGTATACTAAGGCTATGTTTGGTTAGATGGAAATATTTTTTGAGAAAAAAAAATGCTTTGAAAAACATATTTTATAATATCTTTCACATTTTCCTATTTCATAAGCGCGCGCGCGCGCACACACACACATATATATATGAAAATAAGAAGAAGAGAAATTAGTTTAAAATAACATGATAGGCAACTGGCAGTAGTGGTTGCTGACCGAAAATCAAGGACATTAGTGGGGAGGTGGTGATTGGGTGGTTGACAGTGGCGAGTAGGGGGTGGAGGTTGGAGGTTAGTTTGAAGAGATTTGGGTGAGGTATAAAATGTTTTATAGTAAATGTAAGTATAAATCAATTTTTTTTTTTTTTTTGCTAGAAGTGCCCTTACGGTCATCTTGGAAAAATTTTTGGATTGATCAAATTTCAATCGCCCTAAACACCCGCAAATAGATAAAATATTTTTTGAAATTAAATCTCCTTTGAACTGAACACAACCTAAACCTAAAATATATTTAATTATAAACCTATAAAATTTTAATGTTTAAAACCTTATATCATAAAATCTAAAGCTTAAAAATAAAAATATGACTTGTAACCTTAAATTTTGAACCATAGCTTCTTTTTCTTTTTCCTTTTTTAAATCTTAGAATTGTTAGATTTAAAAATTTTGAAAAGTTTAAATTATATATATATATATATGGCTTACAACAAGTAAGAATGGTGGATTTGAATTCATGTTCTCCTTGATAGGAAACTGTATATATATATATATATTTTTATGTGTTTCAATCCATAGCATCAAACCAAGACACTAGTTGGCTTTTAGTGTAAACAGGAATTGAACCCTAGATTTTTTAACCATCAGAGATAGGAAACTACAAAAAATAGGAAACTAGAATCTAACTGGAATGTACAAAACAAAAGATAGGAAACTAGAATAGTTCCACTAAACAACAAGGTTTCAAATAAAGTCCAATAGTATTAATTAGTTTATATTTGAATTATTCCTTGCTCCAAATTACAATGATTGAGAAAACAATGAGGGAGGATTTAAACCATAAATGACTTCATTAGAAACACACAAAAAAATCGATTAAACTACAATGCTCTTGGCAATATAAGCATTCATTTTTTAATGGGAGCTATTAGAAATATTAAGTAAGGCAAAAAAAAGTATAAATTTAATTATTCCAAAATAGGTATCCAAAGCTGAGTAGTTGATATTATCCTTTTACAAACAAAAACATTAAATTCTACAAAATAGTAATTAAATGAATTTAATAAAATAAAAATTAGTAAGGAAAAAATCGATATGGCAATATTTAATTTTTAGAAAAAATTAGGTGGTTTTACACCCTCGGTTTTGAGCTGTTATTTTTATTTTTATCCCTCGTGCTTATAATTTTTAATTTATTCTGTTAAAACTATCAATCATTTTCAATCTCATTCTTTTGTCCAATTCCGTAACTAACATGACTGTTAAATGTAAGCTACTCCAAATAAATATGCAATATATATGATTCATATCACTTAAAAAATCTAAGTTGGGAGTTGGAAAAATATTAAAATTCTCAAGTCCATTATCAACAAGTAGTAAGTTATTCGTGTGATACATAAATAATGTTGTAATATTTTTTGTAAGATAGTTTTGGAAAATGTTGTATATGTGTTATAGCATAATTGTTATAGAACATTATTAGTAATGAGTTCATCATAAAAAGCAACAATTATAAATTGCACACATATATTCATTATAATTATTCAATTGAAGTAATGAGAGAAAAAAAAAAAAAAAAAAAAAAAAAACAACTTTGGAGGAATATTATAGAATAAAAGTTGATATAAAATGCGTCTTTTTCTTTTTCCTTAATTCTAATAAAAAAATTATACATTCCAAACACCCATAGTCAACCACATCATTTACAAAACCCACAAATCCATAACATCCAACCTTAATATTAAAATTTTAATTGCCGTTGTCACTCAGTATAAAATGCAAGCCTCTCTTTCTTGGTTGTAGTCAACTCATATGGATTAGGATTAAATGAAACAATAATGTTAGAATAAAGCAGGTGTCGTCGAAATATTGAAGGTAAATGACATCATTTTTGGTCTGTGTATATTTGACATGGGATGGCATGAAGGGCTATAAGTAGATATATATAAAGAGGTAAAAGTGCAAAAGGTGTAAACGGTGAATTAAAATAATGCAAAGAGTTTTGTGTGCATGTGTGAAGGATTAAAAGTCTTGAAACATTGAATCAAAAGATATAAAGAATATTTATTTTTTATTTAGAAAAGTCTTGAAATATTAAATCAAATTAAATAAAAAGTCAATCTTTAATTTTTTTTTTTCTAATATCTGATATGGCACTTGAGAATATTTCAATTATCTTTGCATAGAATGCGCCACTTAGCATAATCTCATACTTTCCTTCATGAGATCTATGCTATTATTGTACACTAATTTGATATATAGAATAGCACTAATAATAATAATGGTCTGTTTGAACATCGCTTATTGCTGAAAATTAAAAACTGAAAACACTGTAGTAAAATAATTTTTAAATGTATGAATAGTGCCGTAGGACCCATTTTTAATAAAAAAATTTACTGAAAAAAGAGGTTTGTGGGTCCCGTGAACAGTGCACGGGACCCACTGACAGACGCATTTTTCAGTCTTTGGGCGAAAACGACAAAAATTGGTTTGAGTTGGATTGGTCGATGAGAGAGAGCAAAAATCCTTTTGAATAGTTGAATAAAGTGAAGAACACATGAGAGAAAAAGCTTTTTAAAAACCTTCAAATTGACATTTGATCAGTCAAAAATTAGGTTTGATCAATCGAAAATCAATTTCGATCGATCCAGTACCAATCGAGCATCGATCAAGCCAGGCAAATTCAAACCAAAATTTTAATCGCAATTTCGATCGATCGAGTAATAGGTTCGATCGATCGAAAATTTGGAAAAATCAAAATTTTGAAAAATAGAGCATTTTAATGCAGAAACTTCTCAAAGCACAATGTTTTATGAATAAAATGTATAAGTATGAGATGAAATGTTTTTCAAAAACCCTTGAATTTAACCCAGATCTTCCAAAAACAAGATTTTCAATCAATTTGTCCTCAACTCTCAAATTTTAAACACATTTTGCATTAAAATCAAGGAACTTTTAATCTTGGATGGCCACAACAAGATCACACACAATATAATGTACCAATTTTAGTAAAGAGTAACTTGTATAGTGTGTACAACTGGCAAGAATTTGAGATACATGTGAGGTGATAAGTAAATAGTGATCAATCACAATTTCTACAAAATTCATCGCATAAGTTTGAAAAAGACTATCATCTAAAGAGTTACATCATATAACTCTCACATCTCGTAGAATAAAAGCTTGCAATCATATAAGTTTCTTGATTTGCCTCATAATGTACACACCAGTTTTATTTGATTTGAAACTTATTTAAATAGCCAAGATAATGTACATAGAAATTTTATTTGATTGTGAAGTAATTATAGCCCAATAATGTACACACCAATTTTAGCATTTAATCCGAGGCTACACCTTATGTTCTTTTTGTGCTTGTGCTATATTTTCTCGAAAACAAAATCTTATGATATGCATTAAGGTGTTCATGATTGGCTAGTAAACAATGGTGAGATGGTTATTTATGCCTTTCTCATTAAGTTCAAGTCCAACAATCAAAGGCATGTGACTTCAAGATCAAGATCATGTGATCAAAAACTATAAACAACTCCCACACAACATGTACTACAAAGCTCAAACTACTAACGTGCAATAAAATAAGCTTATCCAATCTAAACAAGGTACATAAACATGTTATGTAAAGATAATATGACCACCCTTGATTTCAAATCCAAGAAAAATTAATGTAAAACACATTTTTCTTCCTTTTTCCTCCTTATTTTTATTTTTATTTTTGAAAATAATAACAAAAACATCCTAATATGAAATGCATGAATGTTATGCAATGCAAATCCTAGAAAAAACAAAGAAAGCAAAACAACAAAGAGGAATGGTCACAAGGAATAGAGAGATGAAGCACAAGAACCATGTCAGAAAAACTCAATTAGATCGAGCATTTTGCATCCAAAACTTTTTAGATGCAACTCTAGCATTGGAGTTATTATTCATATTAGAATACTAAGCAACTCCAGGATTTGAATAAAGGTTTAAAGCCTTTACCAATTCACCAATAAGTACCATGGGATCTTGTGCTTGAGGCATAGGTACTTTTGGCTTATTTGCTCGCTTAGTAGCTTGCAACTTGAAACAGTTTGGACGGATGTGTCCAGACTTTCCACAAAAATGACAAACCCATGTAGGTCTATCATGCAACTTATCCTTAGGAGGGTTAGGAGTCTTAGATTTAGACTCTTTGAGATCAACACTAATCTTCCTAGGAGGTGTAACTTCTGTTGGTTTGACAATCTCACTCACAGGAGGTTCAAAAGAAGAAACAAAGTTTGTGGAATGATTCTTAGTCACAAAGATACTACCTTCAAAATCTAGACCAGTTTTGTCTAAGGGAGACTTCTAAATACTCAACATGTATTTAAGTTTAGAACTAGTAGACCTAATTGTTTGTTCTCTAGCAACAGATAATTCAAGTTCCAAATTTTTAACTTTATCAAGCAACAACATGTTCTCAGTCTGCACCTTATCAAGCATTTCATTAGCATCAAACATTTTCAAGAGCAAATTCTTCTTATTAAGTTCAAGAGAAGCAATTTTTTATAAGCCTAAATAAACATTCATAGCATCCTTTGTAGCAACTTTGAAAAGCTTATTATAGGCTTCTTGCAAATCAACATTCTCAGAGAGTTTCCCATCAGAAGGGTTCTCATCAACCACAACACTTTCATCAACTACAGTAGTAGCTGTGAAAGCAATGAAGTTTCCATCTTCATCACTACCAGACTCATTATCAGAAACTTCATCATCACTAAGGGTTATAGTCATAGCCTTACCCTTTGATCTCTAAAATGTAGGACATTCTGATTTCACATGACCATACCCTTGACAACCAAAATATTGTTGACCCATAGAATTATTAGAAGTTTGACCTACTTTGTCTTTTGGTTTTTCATTATTGTTCACCTTAGTCGGTTCATTCCTCATAAAATTTCTAGGTTCAGCATTGTTTTTACCTCTTACCATTCTGTTATTTTTCCTAAGAAATTTTCTAAAGTTCTTGGCAAGATAATCAATCTTTGTAGCAGAGAGTTCGTCATCAAATCCATTCCCTTCAACATCATCAACTGACTTAAGAGCCATTGATTTGGATTTGTTTGTCTTAGATAGGTCTAACTCATAGGACTGGAGAGGTCTACAAGTTCATCAATAGGGATGGAGTCAACATCCTTGCTTTCAATTATGGCAGCCATTTTGTGTCTAAAGTCCTCAGTCAAAGATCTAAGTATCTTCCTAACAATTTTAGGTTGATCATTGATTTTACCCAAATTATAAGCAAAGTTAACAATATCATTCACTTTAGCATAGAATTCATCAAAGCATTCATCATCAGACATTCTAATACTTTCAAATCTAATAGTTAACTACTGCAGTTTGTTAATCTTAACTACCTTTATGCCTTCATGCACAATTTGGAGAATATTCCAAGCAGTATGTGAACAGTTTTAGACCCCTTAACCCAACCAGATTAACCTAGTTAATTAGCCAAGTGATTAACTTAGTCAAAATTATTCAAATCTAGGTTAACAAATCAAAAAATCATATCAATTATATAAAGTAGCGGAAAAGTAAATAATATAATGATATGATGACACAAGAAACCACACGGTAAAAACCTGGGGAGGATTTGACCTAGCTATCCTCAAGGTAAACTTGAATCCACTAATTGAAAGAATCGAAATTCATACAAAAAGACTTACAAGCTCCCCGCTTGACTTCTTAATGCTACCCATCGATAGAACTTACTGACACGACCACGTGCAAGCTCCGAATTCACGGACTCCTTCTTTCTTGGATTCTCCAATCTAGTACAAGCACCCACGCTTGTTTTTCTTTAAGCTTCAATGGCAGTAACTGAATTGATCATCAAGGTGAAGATAATATCTTCTCCTTGAAAACCCTAAGCTTTTTGTAAACGAAAGCTCCTCTAGATCTCACAAGAGATTTACACAAAACAGCAATA
Source organism: Quercus suber (assembly GCF_002906115.3). Classification (NCBI taxonomy): domain Eukaryota; kingdom Viridiplantae; phylum Streptophyta; class Magnoliopsida; order Fagales; family Fagaceae; genus Quercus; species Quercus suber. The sequence goes on along the minus strand of NW_027069512.1, from coordinate 1,245,536 downwards.
TGAGCAACAACTTTTAGAGAGCTGTTGGGTACAAAACCCTAAAAATAAAAAAAAAAGGCACACACGACACTTTAATCTCTCTAAAAAGCTCTCAAAAACGTTTTAGGGTTTCCCTTATATATAGGAGAGTTTTACTTGAACCCCAAGACGTTTAAGTAGAGTTTGGGCTGAACTGGAACTCTGCAGAAAAATAAATCTACACGAATTTCGATCAATCGAGCCATGCAGATTTAGTCCAATAAATTCTGCAATCACTCAATTCCAATTTTACAAATAAACATACTTTGAGCAAGTCTAAACAAGACTAACAAGTGTTTTGATCATGGTTTGCCAATATTACATATTAGAGTTCTAAATACATTAGTTCCTAAATCTTTAGAACCTAACAAACTCTCTCTTTGGCAATCCGTGACAAAATACAAATTAAAAACTCAAAGTTTACAAATAAAAGCCCTTTACAAAAATAATACTCATAAACACAAATTCAATCCTAACTACTATCCATCAGTTGCAAGTGTAGATAGCAGCTCAATTGAATAAACCTGTATATTTCCTGAAACACTAAACAAAACACATAAACACATGTGTGGAAAATACAAGTAAACAAAAATAAATTCTTGATTTCACATAACACAAAATAAAGACATATACCAATGAAGAACTCATAAATATAAATCAATAAGAAGTGAAACAAGAAACAAATATATCAAAATAAATTCTAACTCTCCCCTAAGTTAGATACATCAAAAAGTTTTTATATTCTCCCCCTAAACAAAACAAACAGGTTAACTTTGTCTCCCCCTTTTTGTCACGTATTGACAAAGACTACCTAATCAGAAGGTAGACAGAAAACATTAACAACAGAGTAAGAGAAAATAGAGACAACTCCCCCTATAAAGAGCAACAACTCCCTCTAAGAACCACAAAGGTTAAAAAAATTTCTTCCCCTATAAAAATAGGAAAAACAAAACAAGTTTTGGGAAAAACAGTTTTGGGGAAAAATAAAGGGGGTGAGGATAAATAAAAAGACACAAACCAAGTTTTTTTAAAAAAAAACTAAGTTGAGGATACACATGAAGAAAAAATATTTGCACATTGATTATCCATCATATCTCTTAAGAAAAAAAATTCTGCAGTTCACACATAAAAATAGCATATGCTAACAATTACATAACTCAAAAATTAATCAATCAATTTTTTAAATCAAGTTGAGTACCCAATTTAGCAAAGTGTATGCATGTGTGAAAACAATAAGAGATATGACTGCAAAACTGCAAGATGGATACAGAAAACAATGCAATGCATGTGAATCCTAAACACAAATGATGCATAAAAAATATGTCATGATGCATGCTCTAAGGCAGTAAAACTAAGTTCAATTTAAGTTCAATTTCACAAAATTGGCTTGAGCATAGAGTGTCTAACAAAAACTCCAAAAATTTGAAAACCACTTGTTAAGATTTTGGAAAAAATTTGACTAATTGATCATCACACAAGTTAGAGGACAGATAATAATGATCAATTACATCAAATCAACAAGCCAATTTCATCAATTAAACCCAATTTGAACAAAATCCCCAATTCGGGTACATTCAAGCTCTAGAATTTCCAATTTCTCAAACTTTAAACACATTTTGCATTAAGATTAAGGAACTTTTAATCTTGGATGGCCACAACAAGATCACACACGATAAAATGTATAGTATTTAGCAGACAGTAACTTGCGTAGTGTGTGCAACTAGCAAAAACTTGAGATACATGTGAGGTGATATAAGAATAGAAATCAACCACAAAGTCTACAAAATTCATCACATAGAATTTAAAAAAGACTATCACTTAAAGAGTTACATCATATAACTCCCACATCTCCTAGAACATAAGTTTGCAATCATATAAGTTTCTTGAATTTTGCCTTATAATATACGCACCAATTTTAATTATGTGATTTGGTATCAAGCCTAATAGTACACACCAATTTTAAGCATTAAACAATTAAACCGAGGCTACACCTTATGTTCTTTTTGCGCATGTGCTACACTTTCTCGAGCACAGAATCTTAAGATATGCACTAAAGTGTTCATGATTGGCTAATAAACAGTGGTGAGATAGTTATTTATGCCTTTCTCAAAAGGTTCAAGTCCCACAGTCAAAAACATGTGACTTCAAGATCAAGACAAAATGATCAAAAACTATAAACATCTTTCTCACATAACATGCACTACAAAGTTTCAACTAGTCAAGTGCAATAAATAAGCTCATCAAAACTAAACAAGGTACATAAACATGTTATGTAAAGATAAGGTGGTCAACCTTGACATCAAATCCATGATATGTAATACAAAACACAAAAATATTTTTGGTTTAAAAAATTTATGACCAAAAATAGAAAAAAACACATGACAGTGCAAATGCAAATGCAATGCATGACAGTGCTTAACTAAGCTATAGAGGGTACACAAATAAGAATTATCAATTTCTTAGTTAACTCTTGAGTACATGTACAAACTAGTACATACTCACACAAAATCAGAAATAGCTTAGCACTTATATAACACATACTATTCAAGTTTCTCCACAATGTCAAGCATGTTCTAAATCAAGAGAGAGATATCATAATTCATGTAATCCTCAAAAAGAAAAACTAGACACAAAAGAAAATATTTTTGTCTTTTTAAAAATTTTCAATGTTTTTGGATTTTGTTTTTAATAAAAAAAAAAAAAAACTAAAAAACAAAACAACCAAAAATAAAAACAAAATATGTCCACAATTAATTGAAAGAATTAAATCAAGGACAAGTTAGCAACACTCATCTTAGAGAATCTTTTCTCATCCATCTAGCACGAGTCTTCGGCTTTATAGGTGAAAATCCATGTGAAGCAGAGTGTATTTGAGGGATTACACCAATCTTCTAAGAAAGACTAAAATCCTGCAAATTCCTTTCACAAGCCAACAAGCTCAAATTTTTCAAAAGAATATGAAACAATTTATATGGACTTATGGCAGGAGAAATATCATCACATATCCTAGATTGAAGCACAGAATGCTTAAATTTCAATTTATGACAATTAGGACGAATGTGACCATGGACACCACAAAAGTGGCAGACAGGAACAAATTTTGGAACATCAGTATTCCTAACAACAAATCTAGTCACAGATTTCGGTTTTTGCCTCAACAAAGAACAATTTGGTCTAATATGACCAACAACACTACAAAGGTGATAGGTAGGCACAAAAACAGAATTATTATGCTCTCTAACAGTAGGTTTAGACTTAGGTTTAGAAACTTCAGCGTCAACGTTAGAACTTTTACCTTTGTCTAACCTAGCAAAATAAGTCTTCTCTTTAGGATTCCTCTTAAAATGAGGAATATAAATTTTGTCTTTAGGCTTAAGAGAAACAGAAACACTTCTGTTATCAACAGCAGGCTTAGGACTAGTCAAATTTTCAATTTTAGCTTTAGATTCAACTAACTCTTTTTCCAAGTTTTTCATCTTCTCATCTTGAGAGGAACCTGAACATTAGAGATTCTCTTGAATTCCTCCATAGAAACAACATTAAAAATAGCATTCATAGCTTTGTTATTAAAAGCGACTGCTTCTTTCTGAGAAGTTTGCCACTCACTAACTGGTGTAGTGGGCTTCTCTCATCCGTATTCAATGGAATTCCAAACTCTCTCATTAATAGATTTCAGGAATGCTTTCATCTTTACTTTCTAGTAGGCATAGTTGTTCCCATCAAATTGAGGTGGGATCACAAGTGAGTGACCGTGTTCCATGACAACAAGGGTTAAGGATCAACTCTTAGATCAAATGATCTAAATACTAGATACTACTTGTACGTTTTTAGACCCCTTTTGAATGTTCAAATAACGTGTAAAACACTATAAATGTTTAGACCCCCAATTACAAATTACCAATTCAAGCTTATTATCAGACAATAAATGTGCGGAACATCAATATAAGCTAATAACAGAATTGATAAATAATCTAAACCAATTAAAATCACATCCACTGCATAAATTAAATGGAAAAGATTAAGGGAAGAGAGATGCAAACACAAAGACAACATAGCGATGTGTTATCGAAGAGGAAACCGAAGCCCTCAGTGTAAAACCTCTCTGCCGTCCTCCAAGCGGTCAATAATCCACTAAAGAATGAAGTTGAGATACATGAACAGCAGAAGACCCTCCAAGCCTAATCTACCCAGTGTACCTAAGCCCTCCAAACTTCTTGCACCAACGAGATTGCGCCAAACCTTTGTCTTCTTTAGCTTACCGGATTCCTCTATAGCTCATAACATCAACCAATAACCATTGGTCCCTTCCTAACTGCTTCCCAAAGCACCAAATATTCTCACAGATGGGGGTATGGTGAGAAAAGGATTTAGGTAAGAATCTTTCAAGAATGTAATAATGGAGAGGGTGAGAGTTGAGAAATTTGAAGAGTCTCAAAATTCTCTCTGCAAGCTCTTTACATTTCGTGGTTATAAGGGTGTATATATAGTGGTGGGTGTTTGGAATGCGAAAAGTCATTTTTCCAAAACAAAGCTGGCTGGTGACTTGGCCTCGTGACTTGACTGAGTCGCGAGTTTAAGCTGCGAGCTAACTAAATGGTGAGTCTGGACTTTTTGTCCTGTAGTGCTATAGCTGGCATGACGGTTCAGCTTCTCTGCATGCTTCACTCGTGTGCATCTTCTAGCGGCTTGCCTTGCCAATCACGAGCCACCTGCGAGATCCAGTCACGAGTTCTTGCTTCACTGCACAATCTTGAGCATTTCTTCATACTCTCTCATACACTATCTTTACATGATTCCCACCTAAATACAGGGTTTCTAAATGCTGAATTACAAGCAAATTTGGCACGGAATAAAGCCAACAAAATGGTTGATTAAATTCAACCTTACACCCTTAAACACAAACAGATTAACCTAGTTATTTAGACAAGTGATTAACTTTGGTAAATTATTCAAATCTAGGTTAACACAAGTAAATCATATCATTGAAACAGTGTGGAAAATAAAGAACACAATGATATGATAACCCACGAAAATCAAACCGGTAAAAAACCTGGGGAGGATTTAACCTAGCTATCCTTAAGGTAAAACAGATCCACTATAAAAGAATTGAAGTTTTACAATAGCGACTTAGACCACTAACATCCTATTGCTACCTCGAGTAGAAAACTTACTACCATGACCACATGACAGCTCCGAGTCCACGGACTACTTCTTTCTCAGATTCACAGCAACCACAAGTACTCCCACTTGTGTTTTTCTTTAAGCTCTTTATGCAGCAATTGAAGCGATCACCAAGCTCTCGACATCAATCTTGATCATGATAACCCTAAGTATGTATGAAGCCAAACACCTCTAGATCTCACAAGAAATTCATACACATGCCATAAAAAACAACAATAAAACGTGGCTAGAGTTTTTCCTTTTATACTTAAGGCAAAACATAAAACCCTACACGTCATATGGGCTTGGGCTAAGTTAGAAAAATCTGCAGAAAAACAATCTGCACGAGTTTCGATCGATCAAGTCTAATTTTTGATTGATCGAGCCTTGTAGAAAGTGAATAGTAATTTTCTGCAATTACTCAATTCTAACTTTACAATAAACATACTTTGAGTAGCCTAATTCTAGACTCATGGTTTGCCAACATTACACATTGAAGTTCTGATACATTTAGATCGTAAATCCTTAGAACCTAACACATGCATTGTTCAAAAGTGATTATATTACTTAAATCGAGAAGAATGAAATATGTTAAACAAGGGCAAAAGGATGTAATGGTTTGCAAACACAAACAATATTCTCATTTTCATGGATAATTATTTTTAATGTAATTATGTATTTCAAAATCTAATTGAAGAACTTAATATACAAAATATAAAGTATCACACCTAAGTTTTTCTAGTGTATATTTATATAGTGATTCTCATGTTAGGCATGTATTAAAGCTAGTTTAGGCTATTTAAGTTTAGCCCGTTGCATGAAAGATGAGAATTTTTAATGTGGCGTGCTTCGCTTAATTGAATTGTTCGGTGATTGGGTGCAAGGTGCACTATATTCTTCAATATATATTAGTACAATGGAGGGCCAAAAACACCAATAAAATTGGAAAACACTTTTCACATCAATAATATTCTACAAGCAAAATGCTGCTCAAGTAGTACTTAACATGGTAAGGTTCACTTCAATAGAAACAGTAGCAATATATGGCTTCCGCTCTTGATGATACACTACAAAAAATGTGGGCTATTGCTGCATTTTTAAAACACAGCTTTAGCTCCTAAAAACGTGGTTATAGGTCCATTTGGTCTATGGCTGCATTTCTAGATGTAGCCTATACACTGTGACTATAGATCCTACAGGTTTATAGTTGCATTTTTTTAAATGCGGCTATAGGGTGTACATTGGCCACGTTAGTTAAACGCTACTATAGTTCCTCAACCTACAGCCACATTTTAAAAACGCAGCTATAGGTTTTCTTAAAAACAAAAAATGGCTATAGCCACATTTATAAAACACGGCTATAGGGTTTTTTTCCCCTTAGCTAAATCAAAATGAAACACAAACCCAGAAAATTCAAAATCAAACACAAACCCAGAAAATTCAAAATCAAACACAACATACTCACAATACAAACACCATATGCTTCAAAATACAAGAACACAAACCCATGAATCTCCTCTCATTCAACAAAACCAACCCAAATCCAACACCAAATCCATTCAAGGAACACAAAAGCACAAGCTCAGGAGCACAAAAGAACAAGCTCAAGAATACAAACCCAGATTTAAACATAAGCACAATATTAGCAACACAATAGCACAAACAGATCCAAAAAATTCAAAACCAAAACTCAAATCTAAATCAAAACATAGACACAAATATTGCTAGAATATCCACTTCATTCAAAATTTTCAGCATTAAAAAGCAAACATAAAATAACAAAAAAGAAAAGAAAAGAAGGAGAGATAAGGGGAGGAAAAGAGGAAGGGGAAGGGCTAACTGGCATGGATGGTGTCGATGTGGGTGGGTTGGCGGCATGGCTTCAAATCAGTGTGCTTGAGATGAAGAAGAAAGGAAGAAAGAAAAATAAAAGATGAAAGTGGGGGTAGGTAATAATGGGGTAGAGGGGAAAGTGGGGATTGGTATAATTATCATTCGGTGTTTATTTATTTTTTTTTTTTTTGGTGTTACCTATAGCCACGTTTTTTGAACTCGGCTATAGATCCTCCTTAAAAAAAATTATTATTCAACTACACCTATAGCCACGTTTTTTGAATGCGACTATAGACTTAACCTATAACCGTGTTTTAAAAATGCGGCTATAGGTAAGCTGTAGCCACATTTTTTAAATGCAACTATAGGTCCTCCTTTAAAAGAAAAACATTATTTGGTTGGACCTATAGCCGCATTTTTTAAATGTGTCTATAGGCCCTATCTAAAAAAATGTGGCTAAAACACTTATAAACGCGGCTATAGGTACACATGACTAAAAGAAACGCGGCTATAGCTTGCACTTTTTGTCGTGATAGTTTTCTATCACCAGACCAAGACATCAATCAATTTTGGTGTAGGTAGGGATTGAATTTCAGATCTTTTATTCAATTATCAGAGACATTACTGATTGAGCTCTTTGAAATTAAAAATAAAAATAAAAATAAAAATCTATAGTACAACATGATTTACGCTTTCTAATTTGAGATCACTTCTAAGTCACTCACTCAATAATCGTGAAATCTTGAAATATACACCTTTGCTTTGAGCATTACAAAACTACCTATCAAACCCTTTTGTTAAGAGTGTCTCATTTTCACCATTGTGATTATGGCGTTGACTTGGCATGCTTGGATATTCCTTAGTTTGGGCCAACGTGTACGGGCCTAAGGCCCAAGGTCAACTTCCCCATGACTGAACATAATTCTAATTTCTAAGAACGCATCATCGACAACCTTCAAGCTACTCTCATTCCCTTCTTCTTAGTGGCTTTGAAAATGGCATTGAAATCCACTATACAAGCCCGATTGCTTGAATGCTTTGGCAATCTCATTATGATTCTTCTAAAATAATTCATTCCTAGAGTGCTTACAACATTTTCACAACACTTTCACAACAAATCATAAGGGATAAGTTTTTATTGGTTCTAATTTTTTCTTACTAATGAAATTACTTTTGTGCTCACCAATAACAATCCGTAAAAACTTATCATTTATAATTTGTTGTGAAAGTATTGTGAAAATATTATGAATATAAAATTTCTCAATTAGTTTAGGTATGTTCATGGTCTCTAATATAGACCTTCACAATGGAAAATTATAGAATAATCTTATAAAAAAATACAATAAAAGCACTCTCTTTCATCTCATATAAGTAGTGGGTTTAATCATGAATCTAATTAGCAAGAGCCACTATATTATGTGAGGAGAAGGATACGTTTTTATTATACAACAATAATATTCTATGAATACCAACATTGGCAATAATGAAATTTGGATTGGACTTTGACCACCTCGATGTCAACTCCTTTTTCATATTAGCTAGGCTTAAGCTGCCTACAATTCCTTCTACTAGCACAACCTGACAGCTTCGAAATTTTGAACCCCCCCAAAAAAAAAGACCTATTTAGCCACTCTACACTTCCATGCTATAGCAATCATAGCGAGATTAGGGGCTTGATAAGGCTTGTCTTCTCAACAATTTGAGATAGTTTAACAAGATGATGAGCAGAGTAGATATTACCTTCATTGTGATGGGCTGATTCAATTACAATTATTACTATTATTTTAATTGTTTGTCTTCATGAATAACAAAATAGATGTGAGATGCTACCCAGATCGAAGATTGGGTGAATACCATTGAAGTCCGTTGAGCCCTTCCAAACTATTTTTCAATTTTATATTTTTATAGACATTTATGTCATCCCTTGCATTAGATCATGGTTGTATTCCATTCAAATTTGGGCCTAGATGTGGGGCTGGGGTTGGGCCTAGGTAAGCTTAGAAGTAGCGAGCCACTAAGGGCAATATTAAAAGATCAATGAATTCCTCAATTCATTCCTAAACTGATTTTATACTCTGCCCTCAATGAAGTTAGGGTTATCAAATAGGGTCTTAATGATTTGTTAGCAACTTAAAAAAAAAAAAAAAAACCTATTTGTTAGCAACTTAGAATAACTGGAGAAAATTGGCCTTTGCCCCTTTCGCCCAAAAAATTCAGCATTTTGCTCTATTTTTCAAACTAATTAGGGAAATGCCCCTCTTTTGAAACTCGATTTTCTCAAAATTGAGTTAAGCCTTATAGTGACGTTTTAAGGAGTCTATAGTAGCGTTTTGGAATTCAAGCTCCATGAACTCGAGATATAGGTAAAATAAAAAAATAAATAAATAAATAAATAAATAAATAAATAAATAAAAACTTGCATAGAACTCGAGTTCATAGAGCTCAAGTTCCAAAACGCCACTATAGGTTCTTAAAACATCACTATAGGCTCCTTAAAACACCATTATAGGGCTCTAGATTTTTTTTTTTTTTAACTCAATTTTGAGAAAATCAAGTTTCAAAAGAGGTACATTTTCCTAATTAATTTGGAAAAGAGGGTAAAATGCTAGATTTTTTGCGCAAAATGGGCAAATGCCAATTTTCTCCTAGAATAACATATTTTAGATAATAGCTACTTGGTTGACAAAAGACCCTACATTTTTTCACATGAAACATACCCTAATAAGCTTAATTTATTCAGTTCTTCAAGGTTTGATAATAATTGACCAAATTAAAGTTTAATAAAACTCATTCAAAGCATTAGCTTTATGTCATTGTCAGCACGCTAAAATGAAATAACTCTAAAATTCCTTCAATCCACATCAATGAAATTTAAAAATAAAACTAAAATTTTAACATGAACGACCAAGCATTAAAACGCACTGAGATGATTTGGTTATTAAAAAACGAAGTGGACCGATTTTAGTTAAATTGGCGGTTCCCTATGGGATTCTGATTGCTAGACTCCACATATCACTACTTCCTTACCTCACGTGCATGTATACGGATTACTTTAGAACTATACCACTAAATAAAAGGCATCACCTTGGTTTCATTATAAATTTCATTACCTAATTATTCATGTTACTTATGTTACTTAGAAAAATAAAATATATGGAAAAAATTGGCACACAACATAACGCTACATTGGAGCTTATTCAAATTACGAAACTGCTTTATTGTAAAGAAAACACTGCCTGCATTCCTTGGAAATAATAATTTCTGAACTCAAAAGAATGGAATATATAGAACAAGCAGTATACCAACCAAACAAAGCTAATCAGGAGCTTATTCTTTTCTTTTTCTTTTTCTTTTTATAACGGAACTTGTTCAAATTTAAAAGTTGTTTATTGAAATGTACATTATCATACATAGTTCAAATTGAAAGTTCAAATAGCGTTGAAAACACTATGAACGTTTAGACCCCCAAACAACAAATTACCAATTCAAGCTTTATACCAAACAATGTATGTGCGGAAAATGATAACAAGCTTATAGTAGAATTGATAAATAATCTAAACCATAAATAATCACATTCACAACAGTAATTAAATGATAAAGATAAAGGGAAGAGAGATGCAAACACAAGGACAACATACGATGTGTTATCGAAGAGGAAACCGAAGTCCTCGGCATAAAACCTCTTCGCCGCCCTCCAAGCGGTCAATAATCCACTAGAAAATGTAGTTGGGATACATGAACAGTAATAGACCCTCCAAGCCTAATCTACTCAGGTACCTAAGCCTCCCAAGCTTCTTGCTCCAACGAGGTTGCGCCGAACCTCTTTCTTTTCTAGCTTACCGGATTCCGCTATAACCCATAGCATTAACCAATAACCATTGGTCCCTTCCAAACTGCTTCCCTTAGCACCAAATGAACCTTCTCACAGACGTGAGTGTGAAAAGAAAAGGATTTGGTCAAGAACCTCTCAAGGATGTATCAATGGAGAGGAAGAGAGTAAAGGAATTTGAAGAGTCTCTCAGTGAAGATTGGGGATGAGGCAATCTTGTTTTTCTCTAGGGTTTCTCTCACAAAATTCTTTCTGGAAGCTCTCTACATTTCGTGGGAATAAGGGTCTATATATAGTGGTGTGTATTTGGAATATGAAGAGACAATTTTTCCCAAACAGGGTGAGTTGGCGGCTTGGCCTCATGACTGGTCTAAGTCACGAGTTCAAGTCATGAGCTAACGGCCTGGCCAGCCTGGGACTTTTGTCCTGTAGTGTGATAGCTGGCGTGACCTTTCACCTTCCTGCATGCTTCTCACGTGTGCAGTAGTTGGCGGCTTACAAGTCGCGAGTCAGCCGCGAGTCCCTGCTTCTTTGCACATTGTTAAGCAATTCTTCACAATCTCTCACACACTACCCTTACATGAATCTCACCTAAATACAGGGTTACTAAGTGCTAAATTACAAGCAAACTGACACGGAATAAAACCAACAAGATGGTTGATAAATTTCAACCTTACACAAATTGATCTATTGAATAGGAGGAAAAGAATGCGTGAATCATGTGGTATACCTAAAAAAGTCACATTTATACAAATTGCATAGTTGCTTTAAAGAGAACAAGATAAATATAAGGTAAAGTGATTACAAATTTAAGTAGGAACTTATTCAAAATTTATAATTAATTTTTATTAAAAAGTAAATTGTAGTACTTGTTTAAAATCGATCGTTACTGAAATTAGGGGAAAAGTATGTGTCATGCCTCGAACCCAACTAAAAAGATAGGCACGTGACAATCATCGCACGCTTATAAAGTAAGCACCTTACAAGCGTGCAATGCCTTCTTAGCAACTAAAATTTATCCTCAAAAACTAAATCAAATAAATCCAAAATACCTCCACCATTTCTTTATGAATAGATTTCCAATAATTTAATAAGAACAAAATCCAAACCTCATGTACATAATGCCAATTGGCCAATAAATATAAAACTATTAGAAGACCATCCAATTTCAAAATCACTAAGCTTCTTTTCTTGCTCACAACACAACATCAAAACTCCCAAAACTTGCTATTCTTTAGAATCTGAAATTTGAGGGGAAAAAGGGGTGAGCTGATAACTCAATAAGTAACCAAAATCCTAATAAGTTCTATCAAGCAATAGATTTGAAAAGTAATAAATTGTAATATAAGTGAAAGTTCAAATAGTGAAGAAAACACTATGAACGTTTTGACCCCCAAATACAAATTACCAATTCAAGCTTATTATCAAACAATAAATGTGCGGAATATGAACATAAGATATTGACAGAATTGATAAACAATCTAAACCAATTTAAAATCACATCCACAACAGAAATGAAATGGTAAAGATTAAGGGAAGAGAGATACAAACACAAAGACAACACGGCGATGTGTTATCGAAGAGGAAACCGAAGCCCTCAGCATAGAACCTCTCCACCGCCCTCCAAGCGGTAAATAATCCACTAGAAAATGTAGTTGGGATACATGAATAGCAATAGACCCTCCAAGCCTAATCTCCCAGGTACCTAATCCCTCCAAGCTTCTTGCTCCAACGAGGTTGCGTCGAACCTTTTTCTTCTTTAGCTTACCGAATTCCGCTATAGCCCATAGCATCAACCAATAACCATTAGTCCCTTCCAAACTGCTTCCCTAAGCACCAAAAGACCTTCTCACAGACGTGGGTGTGGTGAGAAAAGGATTTGGTCAGGAATCTCTTAAGGATGTATCAATGGAGAGGAAGAGAGTAGAGGAATTTGAAGAGTCTCTTAGATGAAGATTGTAGATGAATCAATCTTGTTTTTCTCTAGGGTTTCTCTCTCAAAATTCTCTTTGAAAGCTCTCTCATTTCATGGGTATAAGGGTCTATATATAGTGATGTGTGTTTGGAATACAAAGAGACAGTTTTTCCCAAACAGGGCTGGCTGGTGGCTTGGCCTTGTGACTTGACTGAGTCGTGAGTTCAAGCCGCAAGTTAACTGCATTGCCAGTCTGGATATTTTGTCCTGTAGTGCACCAGCTGGCATAACACTTCAGCTTCCCGCATGCTTGACACGTGACCCTCTTCTGGTGGCTTACCACCCGTGAGTTCCAGTCGCGAGTCCCTGCTTCTTTGCATAATGAGGAACATTTCTTCACACTTTCTCACACACTACCTTTACATGAATCTCACCTAAATACAGGGTTTCTAAGTGCTGAAATACAAGCAAATTTGCATGGATTAAAGCCAACAAGATAGTTGATTAAATTCAACTTTACAATGAGTCTTCAAAAGTTATAATATGCTATGAGTTTTCAAAAATAACTAAAGAAATTTCATAGTTTTAAAATAATAAGTTGCAAATAGATCACATATTTTAATCTAACAAATAGATCATAGATACTTTAGAAAGTAGTCAGTTTTCCATATATCAAAGTTATAACTTACAATACATTCCCAAAAAAAAAAAGATACATAAGAAGTTTTAATGACTCAAAAAAGTTCAAATACTCAAACATTTCCAAAATCACAAATGCAGTTTTAGAGACTTAAAATAGTTCAAATATTCAAACGTAATTCGTATTCTTAACAATCTTATGACTATGGTCACACTATATCCCCGTGACTGGGCATCAGAATACCAATGAATAACCCCCATTAGCTGGGTATCAGAGTGATGGAAATATTCGTATACGCAGCGAAAAAATTAAAATTAAACGGATCTACTTCATTCACAATTGATAACATGTCAAGTAAGTTTCAGATTTTAGGAACTAGAGAGTGTACCTTGAAGCAGTGAAATTCAAAACCGAAAATTCAGAAGTTCTTGAGAAGATTTTCAATCTTCACTCCAATTCCACTAACACCCAAGATGTGTGGTCTCTCAATCAAATATATGAGGTTGTTCTAGAGAGAATTTCAGAGTATCCAACACTCACATACATACCAATTTATTGTTATATATAAACCTGTATGTTTCTCTCTATATACCTGATTATCTAATTGGGCTAGCCTTTTGGTCCTTCTCAATTGGGCTTTAGTATGTGGCTTTGAGTGGGACCAAAAGGGAACAAATAAGACACTAGCTCCAATGGGCCTTGGCCTTTTCTGTCAAATCTTGACAAGTCCAAAGTTGCCATTAATTATATTTAATACTACTATATAAATATAATTGCACTCTAGGCCTTATTAATAAATTATATCCCAAGACTTTATTGTACATGCAACTCCTTCATAAAATATTCATAGTAATACAAAGTCATGAATGAAAACTGCCACTTTGTGAATTGCTACATCTTAATCCCTGAGTACACAGTTTAATCCTTTAATGTTATTCATCATATATTTATGAAATCCAATTTCATAAATTTATACTTTAGTCCTACTAAAGTGGTTAGGCCTAACTCTCTGAATAACAAATCCAATAAACTTATCTCAAGGGAATATTTTGTATTTCCGTTAAGAGATTATGAATTCTATCTTAAGAATATATGTTCCATTAACACTAAATGTGACTGCTCAACATATTGAGGTTTTGACTGTTACTTTAGACCTCACTCTTGATATATCAAAGCAACCTAAACTTCATGATCAAGTCTATTATTCTCTCAGGATTAAGAGCTCATGTAAATATAAGTCGTGAGATTTATTATTCTATTGACAGTCTTTAAGAGAATAGTGAATCTCACAGCGGTCCAGTTCAATATGTTTTAACTCTTAAAACATATCAACATATCAACTAGAAGTCACCACTTCCATGATCAAGACAAATCATCTTGGTTGATATGTTATAGTGTTCACAGATGAAATGCCCAATTTCACCACCAACTACGAACCAAATTATGAGTTTACAAAGGTCTTGTGACTTATATCTTCTGTGACTAAATCACATACTATGCATCTCATGAACTATATGATACTGTCCAAATATTCATGTTACCATTATTTTAGATGATAATAAAATAACTTTATTAATCACAATATTAAGTCATATATCATGTCATATATAATGTCATAAATAATGTAATACATAGCATCATACAATAGAATTCTAGGGCACAAATCCCAACAATCTCTCACTTGCCCTAAAGACTATTGTGCATTAATCTAACTCCCATTCCCTCCAAATGCGACTCGAAGGTCCTTTGAGGCAAGGCTTTGGTAAATGGATCTGCTAGATTATTTGCACTTTCAATCTCTACTACTATCACATCTCCACGAGCAATAATATTTCTAATGATGTGATACTTTCTCTCGATGTGTTTTCCTTTCTTGTGGTTCCTTGGATCTTTTGATTGTGCAACTGCACCACTATTGTCGCAAAACAATATGATGGGAACTTGTTCCATTCTCATTACACCAAGGTCAGAAAGGAATTTCTTGAGCCATACAGCTTCTTTTGCTGTTTCACAAGTAGCAACATATTCTGCTTCCATGGTGGAGTCCGCAATACAAGATTGCTTGACACTCCTCCATGTTATGGCTCCACCTCCCATGGTGAAAATACATCCTGATGTGGACTTTCAAAAATCTAGATCCGATTGAAAGTTTAAATCTGAATAGCCAATAGGAATCAAATCCTCACACCGGTAAACAAGCATATAATCTCTCGTTCTCCAAAGATACTTGAGAATATGCTTTACAGCTTGCCAATGTTTTGGTCATAGATTTGATTGATATCGGCTGACAATGCCAACTGAATAATAAATATCTGGCCTAGTACATAGCATGGCATATATAAGACTTCCCACTGCAGAAGCATAAGGAACTTGTCTCATCATATCCACTTCCTCTTGAGTCTTAGGCCTTTAGTCATCAGACAGAGGAACTCCATGCCTAAAAGGAAGTAATCCTTTCTTGGAGTTTTGCATGCTAAACCATTCTAGAACCTTATCTATATACCCAGCTTGCGATAAGTCTGACATCTTATCTTGTGATCTTGCCAAAGCTTGATCCCTAGAATAAAATTAGCCTCACCCAAGTCCTTCATATCAAATTGGTTTGACAACCAAACATTTACTGATGACATTACCCCTACATCATTTCCAATGAGTAGAATATCATCAACATAAAGCACTAGGAACATTACTACTTTATCTTGATATCTTTTGTACACACGTGGTTCATCAAGATTTTGTTCAAAACCAAATGACTTGATTGCTTGATCAAATCTGATGTTCCATGACCAAGATGCTTGCTTAAGTCCATAAATGGACCTTTTCAACTTGCATACCATATGTTCTTGGTTCTTTGCTATGAAACCTTTCGTTGCATCATATAGATTTCCTCTTCAAAATTGCCATTGAAAAAAGCAGTCTTGACATCCATTTGTCAAATCTCATAATCAAAATGAGCGGCAATGGATAAGAGAATTCTGATAAATTTAAGCATTGCTACTGGTGAAAAGGTTTCTTTATAATCAATACATTCTTCTTGAGTATACTTTTTCGCCACTAGCCTTGCTTTAAAGGTTTCAACACTTCCATCTGTCCCTCTCTTCCTCTTGTAAACCCATTTGCAACCAACAGGTTTAATGTCGTTAGGTGCCTTTACAAGATCCCAAACTTGATTGGAATACATGGAATCTAATTCAGATTTCATAGCTTTAACCTAATGATGTGCATCGATATCATTCATTGCTTCTTCGTAAGTGTAAGGATCGGTTTCGGCCTCTTCTGAGATAGCTTCATAAGTTTCTCCCAGACCTATAAACCTTATAGGTGGCCTAACAATCCGCCCATTACGAAGAGGCACCTGTGTACTAGACATCTTATAAGTAATATCTTGTGGTGTATCTAATACAACCACATCATCTCTAGTTTCAACTATTGGTTGTTCTTTTACAAATTCATTCATTTCAGCCAACACAACTCTACTTCTAAGAGTAAAATTGTTCATATAGTTATTTTCTAAGAATTTGGCATTTGTACTAACAAAAACTTTATTATCCTTACGACTATAGAATAATTAACCCCTAGTTTCTTTTGGATAACCTACAAGTAAATATTATCTCTAATTCCAAAACTCACAAAACATGTTAAACAGATTGGAAATTGAAGACCGCTTTAATACCATTTGATGGAAATATTTGTATATGAAGCAGAAAAATTAAAATTAAACGGATCTACTTCATTCACAATTGATAACATGTCAAGTAAGTTTCAGATTTTAGGAACTAGAGAGTGTACCTTGAAGCAGTGAAATTCAAAACCGAAAATTCAGAAGTTCTTGAGAAGACTTTCAATCTTCACTCCAATTCCACTAACACCCAAGATGTGTGGTATTTCAATAAAATATATGAGTTTACTCTAGAGAGAATTTCAGAGTATCCAACACTCTCATACATACCAATTTATTGTTATATATAAAATCTGTATGTTTCTCTCTATATATCTGATTATCTAATTGGGTTAGCCTTTTGAGCCTTCCTAATTGGGCTTTAGTATGTGGCTTGGAGTGGGACCAAAACGGAACAAATAAGATACTAGCTCCAATGGGCCTTGGGCCTTTCTGTCATCTCTTGACAAGTCCAAAGTTACCATTAATTATATTTAATACCACTATATAAATATAATTGCACTCTAGGTTTTATTAATAAATTATATCCTAAGACTTGATTGTACATGCAACTCCTTCATAAAATATTCATAGTAATACAAAGTCATGAATGAAAACTGCCACTTTGTGAATTACTACATCTTAATCCTTGAGTACCTGGTTTAATCCTTTAATGTTATTCATCATATATTTATGAAATCCAATTTCATAACTATATACTTGTCTTACTAAAGTGGTTAGACCTAACTTTCTAAATAACAAATCTATTAAACTTATCTCAAGGGAATATTTTGTATCTCCGTTAAGAGACTATGAATTCCATCTTGAGAATATATGTTCCATTAACACTAAATGTGGCTGCTCAACATATTGAGGTTTTGACCGTTACTTTAGATCTCACTCCTGACATATCAAAGCAATCTAAACTTCATGATCAAGTCTATTATTCTCTCAAGATTAAGAGTTCATGTAAATATAAGTCGTGAGATTTATTATTCTATTGACAGTCTTTAAGAGAATAATGAATCTCACAGTGGTCCAGTTCAATATGTCTTAACTCTTAAAACATATCAACATATCTACTAGAAGTCACCACTTCCATGATCAAGACAAATCATCTTAGTTGATATGCTATAGTGTTCGCAGATGAAATGCCCAATTTCACCACCGACTACGAACCAAACTATGAGTTTACAAAGGTTTTATGACTTATATCTTCTGTGACTAAATCACATACTATGCACCTCATGAACTATATGATAATGTCCAAATATTCATGTTACCATTATTTTAGATAATAATAAAACAACTTTATTAATCATAATATTAAGTCATACATTATGTCATACATAATGTCATAAATAATGTAATACATAGCATTATACAATAGAATTCTAGGGCACAAATCCCAACAATCTCTCACTTGCCCTAAAGATTATTGTGCATTAATCTAACTCCCATTCCCTCCAAATGCGACTCGAAGGTCCTTTGAGGCAAGGCTTTGGTAAAGGGATCTGCTAGATTATATGCACTTTCAATCTTTGCTACTATCACATTTCCACGAGTAATAATATTTCTAATGATGTGATACTTTCTCTCGATGTGTTTTCCTTTCTTGTGGTTCCTTGGATCTTTTGATTGTGCAACTGCACCACTATTGTCGCAAAACAATGTGATGGGAACTTGTTCCATTCTCATTACACCAAGGTCAGAAAGGAATTTCTTGAGCCATACAGCTTCTTTTGCTGCTTCACAAGCAGCAACATATTTTGCTTCCATGCTGGAGTCCGCAATACAAGATTGCTTGACACTCCTCCATGTTATGGCTCCACCTCCCATGGTGAAAACACATCCTGATGTGGATTTTCTAAAATCTAGATCCGATTGAAAGTCTGAGTCTGTATAGCCAATAAGAATCAAATCCTCACACTGGTAAACAAGCATATAATCTCTCGTTCTCCGAAGATACTTGAGAATATGCTTTACAGCTTGCCAATGTTTTGGTCTTGGATTTGATTGATATCGGCTAACCATGCCAACTGAATAACAAATATCTGGCCTAGTACATAGCATGGCATACATAGGACCTTCCACTGCAGAAGCATAAAGAACTTGTCTCATCATATCTACTTCCTCTTGAGTCTTAGGCCTTTAGTCATCAGACAGAGGAGCTCCATGCCTGAAAGGAAGTAATCATTTCTTGGAATTTTGCATGCTAAACCGTTCTAGAACCTTATCTATATACCCTGCTTGTGATAAGCCTAACATCTTATTCTTGCGATCTTGCCAAAGCTTGATTCCTAGAATAACATTAGCCTCACCCAAGTCCTTCATATCAAATTGGTTTGACAACCAAACCTTTACTGATGACATTACCCCTACATCATTTCCAATGAGTAGAATATCATCAACATAAAGCACTAGGAACATTACTACTTTATCTTGATGTCTTTTGTACACACATGGTTCATCAAGATTTTGTTCAAAACCAAATGACTTGATTGCTTGATCAAATATGATGTTCTATGACCTAAATGCTTGCTTAAGTCCATAAATGGACTTTTTCAACTTGCATACCATATGTTCTTGGTTCTTTGTTATGAAACCTTTCGGTTGCATCATATAGATCTTCTCTTCAAGATTGCCATTGCGAAAAGCAGTCTTGACATCTATTTGTCAAATCTCATAATCATAATGAGCGAAAATGGATAAGAGAATTTTGATAGATTTAAGCATTCCTACAGGTGAATAGGTTTCTTCATAATCAATACATTCTTTTTGAGTATACCCTTTCGCCACTAGCCTTGCTTTAAAGGTTTCAACCCTTCCATCTATCCCTCTCTTCCTCCTGTAAACCCATTTGCAACCAACAAGTTTAATGTCGTTAGGTGCCTTTACAAGATCCCAAACTTGATTGGAATACATGGAATCTAATTCAGATTTCATAGCTTTAACCTAATGATATGCATCTATATCATTCATTGCTTCTTCGTAAGTGGAAGGATCGGTTTCGGCCTTTTTTGAGATAGCTTCATAAGTTTCTCCCAGACCTATAAACCTTATAGGTGGCCTAACAATCCTCCCATTACGACGACGCACCTGTGTACTAGACATCTCATAAGTAATATCTTGTGGTGTATCTAATACAGCCACATCATCTTTAGTTTCAACTATTTGTTGTTCTTTTATAGATTCATTCATTTCAGCCAACACAACTCTACTTCTAAGAGTAAAATTATTCATATAGTCATTTTCTAAGAATTTAGCATTTTTACTAACAAAAACTTTATTATCCTTACGACTATAGAATAAATAGCCCCTAGTTTCTTTTGGATAACCTACAAGTAAATATTATCTCTAATTCCAAAACTCACAAAACATGTTAAACAGATTGGAAATTGAAGACCACTCTGATACCATTTGATGGAAATATTCGTATAAGCAGCGGAAAAATTAAAATTAAACAAATCTATTTCATTCACAATTGATAACATGTCTAGTAAGTTTCAGATTTTAGGAACTATAGAGTGTACCTTGAAGCAGTGAAATTCAAAACCGAAAATTCGGAAGTTCTTGAGAAGACTTTCAATCTTCACTCCAATTCCGCTAACACCCAAGATGTGTGGTATCTCAATCAAATATATGAGTTTGTTTTAGAGAGAATTTCAGAGTATCCAACACTCTCATGCATACCAATTTATTGTTATATATAAAATTTATATGTTTCTCTCTATCTATCTGATTATCTAATTGGGCTAGCCTTTTGAGCTTTCCTAATTGGGCTTTAGTATGTGACTTGGAGTGGGACCAAAAGGGAACAAATAAGATACTAGCTCCAATGGGCCTTGGGCCTTGAGCCTTTCTGTCAACTCTTGACAAGTCCAAAGTTACCATTAATTATATTTAATGCCACTATATAAATATAATTGCACTCTAGGCCTTATTAATAAATTATATCCCAAGACTTTATTGTAATACAAAGTCATGAATGAAAATTGCCACTTTGTGAATTACTACATCTTAATCCTTGAGTACCCAGTTTAATCCTTTAATGTTATTTATCATATATTTATGAAATTCAATTTCATAAATATATACATTAGTCTTACTAAAGTGGTTAGGTCTAACTCTCTGAATAACAAATCCATTAAACTTATCTCAAGAGAATATTTTGTATCTCCGTTAAGAGATTTTGAATTCCATCTTGAGAATATATGTTCCATCAACACTAAATGTGGCTGCTCAACATATTGAGGTTTTGACCGTTACTTTAGATCTTACTACTGATATATCAAAGCAGCCTACACTTCATGATCAGGTCTATTATTCTCTCAGGACTAAGAGTTCATGTAAATATAAGTCGTAAGATTTATTATTCTATTGCAGTCTTTAAGAGAATAATGAATCTCACAGTGGTGCAGTTCAATATGTCTTAACTCTTAAAACATATCAACATATCAACTAGAAGTCACCACTTCCATGATCAAGACAAATCATCTTAGTTGATATGTTATAGTGTTCGCAGATGAAATGCCCAATTTCACCACTGACTACGAACCAAATTATGAGTTTGCAAAGGTCTTGTGACTTATATCTTTTGTGACTAAATCACATAAATCACATACTATGCATTTCATGGATTATATGATAATGTCCAAATATTCATGTCACCATTATTTTAGATGATAATAAAACAACTTTATTAATCACAATATTAAGTCATACATCATGTCATACATAATGTCATAAATAATATAATACATAGCATCATACAATAGAATTCTAGGACACAAATCCTAACACAGAGTACCAATGAATAACCCCTTTAGCTGGGTATAAGAGTAAATTCATAGTCAGATTGTTCATAATCATATATATGAAATCATAGTTTCTAAGAAAAATATATCTTATTCAAATATGTATATATAATCACATATTCAATATTTAAATCTATTTGGAAGTTCGAATAGCATTGAAAACACTATGAACGTTTAGACCCCCAATTACAAATTACTTATTCAAGCTTATTTTCAAACAATAAATGTGCAGAACATGAACATAAGCTACTGACAGAATTGATAAACAATCTAAACCAATTTAAAATCACATCTACAGCAGAAATTAAATAGTAAAGATTAAGGGAAGAGAGATGCAAACACAAAGACAACATGGTGATGTGTTATCGAAGAGGAAACCGAAGCCCTCGGCGAAAAATCTTTCCGCCGCCCTGTAAGCGGTAAATAATCCACTAGAAAATGTAGTTGGGATACATGAACAGTAATAAACCCTCCAAGCCTAATCTACTCAGGTACCTAAGCCCTCCCAGCTTCTTGCTCTAATGAGGTTGCGCTGAACCTTTTTATTCTCTAACTTACTGGATTCTGCTATAGCCCATAGCATCAACCAATAACCATTGGTCCCTTCCAAACTGCTTCCCTAAGCACCAAAAGACCTTCTCATAGATGTGTGCATGGTGAGAAAATGATTTGGTCATGAACCTTTCAAGGATGTATCAATGGAGAGGAAGAGAGTAAAGGAATTTGAAGAGTCTCTTAGATGAAGATTGTAGATGAATCAATCTTGTTTTTCTCTAGGGTTTCTCTCTCAAAATTCTCTTTGAAAGCTCTCTACATTTCGTGGGTTTAAGGGTATTTATACTTGGTTGAGAAAGGAATGCGAAGAGTCAGTTTTTTCCAAACAGAACTGGTTGGCGGCTTGGCCTTGCGGCTTGACTGAGTCGTGAGTTCAAGCCGCGAGATAACAGAACGGCTAGATTGGACTTTTTGTCCTGTAGTGCTCCAGCTGGAGCAATTGTTCATCTTCTCGTACGTTTCACTCGTATGCTGCATTTGGCGGCTTGCCAGTCGCGAGTCACCCATGAGTTCCAGCTGCAAATCCCTGCATCTTGTACAAACTTGAGCATTTCTTCACACTCTCTCACACACTACCGTTACATGAATCCCACCTAAATACAGGGTTTCTAAGTGCTTAAATACAAGCAAATTGGCACGGAATAAAGCCAAAAAGATGGTTGATTAAATTCAACCTTACAATCTCCCCCTTTGGCTATTCTGTGGCAAAACCCTACAACAAACTCTAGACTTAACGCGTGAGTTGGGAATAGTTGGAAAACTCACTCATACCTAACTCTATAATCTGTGAAGCTCTTGAACCATAAGACCAAATATCTCTTGAAACACAACAACACAATAAATTCATTGTATGCAGAAAACTTATAATGCATATGGAACAAGCACAATGCGATCATGCAAAATGGAAATAAGACATAGACCATGGCTTGACCAAACAGGAACAATCACTTATACAAAGTGATCACAATGCTCATTCACATAAGGAATGAACATCCGGACATGCAAGCTAATAAGCTTATTTGCAAAGTATTATTTGCATGTCCAGCACTCAACCAATGCATAAAACATATATGCATCTAGGAACAAGATCCTACAAGGGCACATGAATGGTGTACTTAAAGAAAAAGCACGACATTTAGCATTAAGTACTAAAGCTAGAAAGCATGTGAACAAAAACCTTAAAAGCTTACAAAAGCAACAGGTACAAAATACATAAAACCTATTGAAAAACATCATAAATAAATATATACCAGTGAATCACAAATTTTTCCAAGAGTATTAAAACCATACTGGAGTTTATAAAAACCAGCAAACAGATTATCTAAAAACAAGACAAGTATATATAAACAAGACAAGTATATATATGTGTGAGTACACAACTCCCCCTTTCAATATGCACACTCCTTCTCATTCTTGTGCTGCTCTCCCCCTAACTATGTGCTGCTATCTCCCCCTTTTTGGCACGAATAGCTAAAGGCTTTCTTCCAACTTCTGTTGAATAGCATCCAGTTGTGTCTCAATGGTTGTGAGATGCATTTGAGTTTGACTGTGAAAGGAGTGAAGAAGCCGTTCTAAATCAGATATTCGATGAAACACATTTACAATCAAATGGCTTTGCTTGAATGTTTGAAATCCAAGGGGGAACAGATGGAGTGCCAGTTGATTGCACAAGTGTAGCCGAACTTTGACTAGATGGAGTGACTGATTCATTCTTAGGTGCTTTAGAGGAGTGACTCTTACTTGTTTGGAGAGTGTACATAGATATTGGTTGAGGACGAGGCACAATTTTCCCATTTGATGGCAGATTGACACCTTTATGAAGTATGATTTTCATGATGAGACTACAAAATGGAAGATTTGTTCGTGCTGGTGATCGAGCCGCTGTTTTCCCAATGACCTGAAACATGTGTGCACAGATGTCAATTGGAACTCTAGTAATGAGATCACACAGAAATTTAGCTCTTCCAAGATTGATGTAAGCAGTGTTTGACAATGGGTAGAGGTTGGAGAACATAATCAGTTTTAGACTTGTCAGATCAGGTGAAAACTGTGCAGTGCCTATAGATGATCCTTTGCTTCCCACTTCATGTTCATTCCCAAGAACTTGAAGAATGTCTTGTGCCTGAAGTACTCTGTCATCATAGGGGTTAGATCCACATTTACTGGTCTGGTTATGTGAAGAACCTTTGCAATGTAGTCTGCATTGATGGAAAATTCCATTCCTCGTACCCAGCATTTCAACTCTACCCCGGTGTATCTGGCATTAAAGTAAAATTCCTTAACCAATTCTTCAATTGGGTCCTCAAAATTCCCAAACAGGTCAGCCCAATTTCTTTCTTCAAAGATCTTAGGGATAAATGTTTTCCCTAGAGTATCAAATTTGACTATTCGTTCCACAATGGGAGGAGCCTTTTCAAAAATGTCCGTGTAGGTCTTTGAGTCAAGAGGTGTCCTGAATCTCTCAGTGGTAGAGTCTCTAGAAGACTGAGATGAAAGTCGTGTTCATTTAGCAATCGGGGTTGATTGATCATCGGTTACAATGTTTTTGCCTTTAGAGGAGCGACGAGTCATCTGCAAGAGAACAGACACACAGCAAAGAACCAAATGCAATACCACAAGGTACAAACATCAGTTTGATTAGATTTAGATATAAGAATGTGAAACAGATAGATTTCACTCAATCACAAAAAAACATGAACCAGGTCAACACCAAGAAATCATAAGCAACACTGACGTATTTAGTGAAATAGGCAATCGAATATGATGATGATCAGTAATAACTCAGAATCAAGTAGGCAATGAGCATCACAAAATCACAAATGATAAATATTGTGACAAAATACCAAGAACATGATATGAATGGAGCAACACATTCATGAAACACAGCACAGAGCACAGACTGCATATAAACAATAGCAATATAATCAATTGACAAACAAAATCACTAACACTCAATCAAAGAACACTCAACAAAATAAAGCAAACCCTCATACGAACATGATATTTCTCAAAGCATAATGGCAACAACACACTCATAGATTCAAGAAAATCACACTCAAAACATGAAAAATGAAGTGAGACAGAGAAAACCCATACCTTTTTCTTGAAGATCGGAGTAGAAATGATGCAAAAATGGATGCTTTTTGAAGAGAGACTCGGAGTGTTTGAGAGAGAGAAATGGGGAAGACAATGAACATTCACAAAAATTTGAGGGAAAAACTGAAATTTTTTTAAAAAACTGTCTTTAAAATTCAAAATACGCGTTTTTCGCGATTGAGTCAAGTCGCCAGGGTAAGCTGCGAAACACTTTGAAACTAAGATTCGTGAAAATTTTTCTAAGTGTTTTTCGCAACTAGAAGATCTACTCTCGAGAGAGTCGCGAGGTGAGCCGCGAAAATCTCTGTGTACCTCTCGCGACTGGACCTTCCACCCGCGAACAAGTCGCCACACTGAGTCGCGAGAAACATAAAAAATCAAATTTTGAAAAATATTCTAAGTATTTTTCACGACTAAGGTATTTACCCACCAATGAGTCACCAATGAGTCGGGAAAACCTTCTGAGTAAAGTCTGTGATTGGCGCATGCGGCTGGACCAACCCACGACTGAGCCGCCAAAATAGGGTAACACTATTTTTTGAAATTTTGACAACTTTTAGAAACAAAATACTTTCTAAAAACAAGTTAAAACACTCAAAAATCTTTTTGTGTTTGATCAACAAAGATTGAGCATGTGAAACCACATTTAAACAGGTACAATCACACAAATGAATATGGCATTCATTGAACATAGACTTGTGTGTTGTGTATGAATATCAAAGATGAGATAGTCCTTAGTCTAATGTGAAGTTTCAATGATCAATTTAATCAAGGCATACACAACTAGCACTAGATAATGTGAACCATCTCAATTATAGAAGTATGAATATATGACCTCCCACATAAACTTGAGTACATTTCTTTGAAGCTTTTCATTTGGCTCCATATACATCATATCATTTGATAATTTTGAATCAATACATCTCATTGTGAGATCGATGCTTGAAATTTTTAATATTTCAATTTGATCAGTTAGCCTTTGGCTTT
This sequence comes from Quercus suber, assembly GCF_002906115.3. Lineage (NCBI taxonomy): Eukaryota > Viridiplantae > Streptophyta > Magnoliopsida > Fagales > Fagaceae > Quercus > Quercus suber. The sequence continues at coordinate 1,219,028 of NW_027069512.1, read as the reverse complement.
TTGGGCATCATACATTTTATTTTGGTCGCTTTCCTTTTTTTCTAGTCAAATACTAGTATGTGCGACAGGCTTTTGCAGTTCAATATCTCTTTTCATTTGGAGAGCTCTTTAAGCAAAAACAACAAAATAAAGAGTGGGAAGATATATAGGCATAAGTCTATGCATGTCTCAAGATTAACAAAACCATTCACTAATCATTCATGACAAGGTTGAAGATCTATTTACAACAGTCACATAGATTTCAAGATTTCTTCCACAATGATATAAGTGTATAGGGAACAAGCTAAGCTCATAGATGCACAAGGCCATTAGTACAAAGGTACGAGGCAAAACATGATTTGAGACAAAACACAACAAAGTCGATCAAACTTTTTGGATTTTCTACTTTTTATGTGTTTTTGGATTTTTGACATAAAAGCAAGAAAAGATTGATAAAAAATAATGTAAAAACATTTTAAAAATGAAACAAATAAACAACCAAACAGATTTCAAAACAAACAAGCAAAAAGCATACAAACAAGCATATTCACAAAGCATAGGAAGAATTAATGCATGAACATGTTGTAATGCTTATGCAAGAGTACCCCTCTTCACCCACACCTCACGTGCGTTTGGGGTGATATCCTTGACGGATTGGGTACAAGAATTAGGACTTTCAAACCTTCTTGTGAAGCTTTCCAACCAAGTGGTGAAGGCACCGATCATCTTCATCACGTCCATCATTCCGGGATCACGATTTTGACTTCTTGGTTGCTCACCACCCCAAGACCTCTTGTCATTTCTTCTTCCTCGTGGTCGAGGAGCGCTTGCATTGTTTAACTCTCTCAGCTTATGACAGTTGGGTCTGGTATGTCCTTGCAATCCATAAAAGTGACAGAGATGATTTGTTCTAGGACCCCGTTGTGATCTTGGAAGTAATCTTCCTCTAGCTTCAAATCTGACTTTTGATTGATTATGGGACTTATTTAACACACGTTGATCAGCCTCATTCTTCTTCTTTTCAGCCTTAACTTTCTCAGGAATAGGCTCTTCTACAACATTATCTTTAGCCTTCACAAACTTCACTTCTTTGGTGACATTCGCTGATGAGCTGCTCCCTCCAGTATATCCCCTGAGGCACATTTTCAAGATGAAATAACATCATCTAGCTTCTTGGAGGAGACCTTTTCTATCTTAGCATGTGCTTGCATTACCTCTTGCTCAAGAAATCTCACTTTTGTGTAAGTTTTTGATAGCTCACCATTTAGTGTTTCAATCTCACACTTTGATTCCTTATATCTAACTAAGAGACTTCTGTAGTCCTCTGTAGCTTTATTCATCTTCTTCACAGCCGCCTTCGCCACCCTTGCATACTCTCCGATCTCTCAAGGAGTGAGATGTAATTCTCCTAGAGACCAGTTGTGCTTTCATCTTCTTTAGCTTCTGATTCTTCAACAACTCTCATTGATTCTTCATCACTATGCTCCCCAAGCTCTTGTACAAGCAAATTCAAGTCCTCCAAGGACTCAACATGAGCAATGGTCATAAACGCGGAGTAGTTTCCTTCTCCGTCATAGCTATCATCTGAATCAAAATGTGATGAATCCGAGTCACTTAGAGTGGTGGCATAGACCTTGCCCTTCGATTTCAAGTAATTGGGACATTCTTTCTTGAAATGTCCATGTCCATTGCACTCGAAGCATGTGATTCCTTGCGAAGATTGGGATTCTTTATCTTCTTTCCTTCTGAATTCCCTTTTCTCCTTCCCAGAATTTTGAAATTTCCCTTTGTCACCAAATTTCCCACTGTTCTTGAGTTTTAAGAACTTCCAGAAGTTTTTCACAAGGTACGCCACATCTTTATCTACAGCGTCTTCATCCGAAGAGTCATGAGATACTGCCCTCTCATCAATTGTCTTAAGAGCAAGAGATTTGGTCTTCTTTTGTGTGGGCAGTGACAATTCATATCTCTGCAATGAACCAACCAACTCTGGAACTTTAATGTCGTCAAGATCCTTGCTTTCTTCAATAGCTGTTACTTTGTCATGGAAGCTTTCTGGCAGTGATCGAAGGATCTTCCTTACTATTTTAGAATCCTCCGTTTTTTCCCCCAAATTGAATTTGCCGACAACCACCTCGTTCAGCTTACTATAAAAAGAGTCAAAGGACTCATCCTCGCTCATCTTGAGCTCCTTAAAGCGAGTGGTCAACATCTGTAGCTTGGTGTCTTTCACCTTCATAATTAGTCTCCAGAATCTCCCATGCTTCCTTAGCAATAGTGATATGTGAAATCTTGTGAAATTCTTCTGAAGAGACACCACAGAAAATAGCATTCAAGGCTTTACTGTTAGCATTAGCCGCCTCAAGAGCTGCCTTATCCCAAGTGGATTTGGCAGCCTCCGGCCTAGTCCAACCTACTTCAACAGCATCCCACACAGCATCATCAATAGAACACAAAAATGCTTTCATTCAGACTTTCCAAAAAGCATAATTATTACCATAAAAAAATGGTGGCACATTTAGAGATTGAGACCTATCCACCTCAAAATGGGGTCAAGGATTGCACTAAGGTGTTTAAACCACAACAAGTGCACTCGCTCTGATACCAATTGAAAGTTCAAATAGCGTTGAAAACACTACGAACGTTTAGACCCCCAATTACAAATTACTAATTCAAGCTTATTATCAAACAATAAATGTGCGGAACATGAACATAAGCTACTGACAGAATTGATAAATAACCTAAACCAATTTAAAATCACATCCACAGCAGAAATTAAATAGTAAAGATTAAGGGAAAAGAGATGCAAACATAAAGACAACACGGCGATGTGTTATCGAATAGGAAACCGAAGCCCTCGGCGTAAAATCTCTCCGCCGCCCTCCAAGTGGTAAATAATCCACTAGAAAATGTAGTTAGGATACATGAACAGCAATAGACCCTCCAAGCCTAATCTACCCAAGTACCTAAGCCCTCCAAGCTTCTTGCTCCAACGAGGTTGCACCGAACCTTTTTCTTCTCTAGCTTACCGGATTCCACTATAGCCCATAGCATCAACCAATAACCATTGGTCCCTTCCAAACTACTTCCTTAAGCATCAAAAGACCTTTTCACAGACTTGGGTGTGGTGAGAAAATGATTTGGTCAAGAACCTCTCAAGGATGTATCAATGGAGAGGAAGAGAGTAGAGGAATTTGAAGAGTCTCTTAGATGAAGATTGTAGATGAATCAATCTTGTTTTTCTCTAGGGTTTCTCTCTCAAAATTCTCTCTGGAAGCTCTCTACATTTCGTGGGTTTAAGGGGTATTTATACTTGGGTGAGAAAGGAATGCGAAGAGTCAGTTTTTCCCAAACAGAGCTGGTTGGTAGCTTGGCCTCGTGGCTTGACTGAGTTGCAAGTTCAAGCCGCGAGATAACAGAACGGCCAGACTAGACTTTTTGTCCTGTAGTGCTCCAGCTGGCGTGACTATTCACCTTCTTGCACGCTTCACTCGTGTGTTGCATTTGGCGGCTTGCCAGTCACGAGTCACTCGCGAGTTCCAGCCATGAATCCCTGCATCTTGTACAAACTTGAGCATTTCTTCACACTCTCTCACACACTACCCTTACATGAATCCCACCTAAATACAGGGTTTTTAAGTGCTGAAATATAAGCAAATTAGCACGGAATAAAGCCAACAAGATGGTTGATTAAATTCAACCTTACACTATTTGTGATATTTCTATAATTCTTTACTTTAAATCAATAAAGCTAAAAAAAATAATAATAAAATAAATCTTATATTCAGTGCTCATGTATATTTGTGAAAATTCTTTATTCTTTACTTTGAATTGGTATAGCTAAAAACAATTAAATAAAATACATCATATATTCAATAATCAGATATATTTATGATAATTCTTTACTTAAAATCCGTAATACAATAGAAATAAAATTGTAACAACTATAAACAATTTTCAGTAGCTAAAATACGTAAAATAAAACCAATTAGGATAAGGTTACTTACCTCAACTAGCATACAACAAAAGAATTTCTTCTTAATCCTTCCTCTAAAATCCTTAGATATCACCTAAAACAATTTTTAGATACAATTTACTCCAAAATAAAATTTTAAAATTAACTTGCAAGGTACTAACCAGAAGAAAATTTTCTAAAATATCCAATAATTCTCTACTTTTATCTCACACCAAAAATCCACCTATTCATATCATATATTTTCTTTACTTTCTACCACAAATAGTTTCCTAGGGTTATAGACTATAGAATACTTATAGGGTCAAAAGTCAATTTATAAAGAAACACCACCTGAACACAATTACGTTAACACCTTTCTATTTTATTTTTTATTTTTAACATGTGATAACTGATAACTTGTCACACCTCAAAGCCTAGACTAGTTACTATTCTTTTTTATTTCTCATGCTCCCTAACTCCATCACTTCGGTATAAAGGCCTACGCAAAAACCTGATCCATGAAGCGTAACAATTCTATCTCTGCTCAATGCAACAACAAGCATAGATAAGATTAAGTTACTGAACCTAAAAAATATGCAGTAACAATATCTAGTTTACCGAAAATAAATCCAAACTTTTCTTCGTTTGCATCGTTAAAACTCTTGAATGATTAAATAGTTTCACTATTGGCCAAAATACCCACATAAAACTCTAATTCCGAATAAAGCTTAGATTTGACAAGAAAGAGATTCTTAGGCTCTTACCTCAATTGTGCAATCAAACCTTCTCTACTTGAGTATTTTGGATGGTCTCCTTTCTCAAAAACATCTCCCATATAAGTTGACATATTAAGCTTTTATATAGTTAGGGTTTCAACCTTATTTTCTAAAAACTCCCTTATAATTATAAATTATCAAATTGACCCCACAAAAGATTTACTTAAATACCCTTCCTTTTAATCTTTTTTTTTTTTTTTGGGAGTATTATAGTATGAGTGGAACACACAGAATACTAAAAAAGTCACATAGAAATCTAATCAAATTGCGTAGTTACTTTGAAAAAAGAAAGAAAATGAGTATGTAGGAAATTAACCCGAAATTCTCAACCTGTGAGAAACACAAAAAAAAAAAAAAAAAAAAGAAAACACACGCCAAAGAAAAACAATCACATGCACAAGGCAATA
>NW_027069512.1:1209075-1212386 GCF_002906115.3 Quercus suber | reverse complement strand
TTGAGTTAACTGGAATCGAAAAAAAAAAAAAATCTGTAGTACGACACGATTTACGCTTTCTAATTTGAGATCACTTCTAAATCACTCACTCAATAATCGTGAAATCTTGAAATATACACCTTTGCTTTGAGTATTCCAAAACTGTCTATCAAACCCTTTTGTTCAGAGTGTCTCATTTTCACCCATTGTGATTATGGCGTTGTCTTGGCATGCTTGGATATTCCTTAGTTTGGGCCAATGTGTATGAAATTTTAAAAAGTTGTAAAAAAGATAAAATGAAATCCACTTTACAAGCCCGATTGCTTGAATGCTTTGGCAATCTTATTATGATTCTTCTAAAATAATTCATTTTTGAAGTGCTTATATCATTTTCGTAACATTTTCACAACAAATCATAAGGGATAAGTTTTTATTGGTTCTAATTTTTCCTACTAATGAAATTACTTTTGTGCTTACCAATAACAATCCGTAACAATTTATTATTTATAATTTGTTGTGAAAGTATTGTGAAAATATTATGAATATAACATTTCTCAATTAGTTTAGGTATGTTCATGGTCTCTAGGATAGACCTTCACAATGGAAAATTATAGAATAATCTTATAAGAATACAATAAAAACACTCTCTTTCATCTCATATAATTAGTAGTGGGTTTAATGATGAATTTAATCAGCAAGAGCAACTATATTATGTGAGGAGAAGGGTACGTTTTTATTATACAACAATAATATTTTATGATTACCAACACTGGCATTAATGAAATTTTGATTCGACTTTGACCACCTCGATGTTAACTCTTTTTTCATATTAGCTAGGCTTAAGCTGCCTACAAATCCTTCAACTAGCACAACGTGACAGCTTCGAAATTTTGACCCCAAAAAAAATAAAATAAAAAGACCTATTTAGCCACTCTACACTTCCATGCTATAGCAATCATAGCGAGATTAGGGGCTTGATAAAGTTTGTATTCTCAACAATTTGAGATAGTTTAACAAGATGATGAGCAGAGTAGATATTACCTTCATTGTGATGCGCTGATTCTATTACAATTATTACAATTATATTTTAATTGTTTGTCTTCATGAATAACAAAATAGATGTGAGCTTAAGTTGAATGCTTCCCAGATCGAAGATTGGGTGAATACCATTGAAGTCCGTCCTAACTGTTGAGCCCTTCCAAACTCATTTTCAATTTTATAAACATTTATGTCATCCCTTGCATTAGATCATGGTTGTATTCCACAAAAATTTGGGCCTAGATGTGGGGCTGGGGTTGGGCCTAGGTAAGCTTAGAAGTAGCGAGCCACTAAGGGCAATATTAAAAGATCAATGAATTCCTCAATTCATTCCTAAACTGATTTTATACTCTGCCCTCATTGAAGTTAGGGTTATCAAATAGGGTCTTAATGATTTGTTTAGCAACTTAGAATAACATATTTCAGAAAATAGCTACCTGGTTGACAAAAGACCCTACATTTTTTCGCATGAAACATACCGTAATAAGCTTAATTTATTCAGTTCTTCAAGGTTTGATAATAATTGACCATATTAAAGTTTAATAAACCTCATTCAAAGCATTAGCTTTATGTCAGCACACTAAAATGAAATAACTCTAAAATTCCTTCAATCCACATCAATGAAATTTAAAAATAAAACTAAAATTTTAACATGAACGACCAAGTAGCCACTTAGGATTTGTTGTAAAAATGTTATAAAAATGTTGTAGACATATCATTTCTTAGCATTAAAAACGTACTAAGATGATTTGGTTATTAAAAAACGAAGTGGACCGATTTTAGTTAAATTGGCGGTTTCCTATGGGATTCTGAGTCTTGCTAGACTCCACATATCACTACTTCCTTACCTCATGTACATGTATACGGATTACTTTAGAACCATACCACTAAATAAGAGGCATCACCTTGGTTTCATTATAAATTTCATTACCTAATTATTCATGTTACAAACTTGCTTTACTTATGTTAGAAAAATAAAATTATGGAAAAAATTGGCACACAACATAACGCTACACTGGAACTTATTCAAATTACGAAATTGCTTTATTGTAAAGAAAACACTGCCTGCATTCCTTGGAAATGATAATTTCTGAACTCAAAAGAATGGAATATATAGAACAAGTAGTATACCAAACAAAGCTAAGCAGGAGCTTATTCTTTTTTTTTTTTCTTTTTTTTTTTTGATAATGGAACTTGTTCAAATTTAAAAGTTGTTTATTGAAATGTACATTATCATACATAGTTCAAATTGATCTATTGAATAGGAGGAAAAGAATGCGTGAATCATGTGGTATGCCTAAAAAAGTCACATTTATCCAAATTGCATAGTTGCTTTAAAGAAAAGAAGATAAAATATAACGTAAAGTGATTACAAATTTAAGCAGGAACTTGTTCAAAATTTATAGTTAATTTTTATTAAAATGTAAATTGTAGTGCTTGTTTAAAATCGATCGTTATTGAAATTGGAAGAAAAGTATGAGTGGAACACGCAGTATACCAAAAAGGTCACATAGGAACCTAATCACATTGCGTAGTTACTTTTAAAAAAGAAAGGAAATGAGTATTACATACAATATACATTGTACAAAATTGATTACAAATCCAATTCAAATTTCATAGTTGCTTTATGAAAAGTAAATTGTCGTACAAATTTAATCGCAACTGAATGAGGAAGAAAAGAATGAGTGGAACACGCAGTATACCAAAAAAGTCACATAGGAACCTAATCAAATTGCATAGTTACTTAAAAAAAAAAAAAGAATTGAGTATTACATACATTGTTCAAAAGTGATTACAAATCCAATTCAAATTTCATAATTGCCCAAAGATTTATCGAGACAATAAAAAAAAAGGCTTAGGGCTTGTTTCATAAGAGGATTTATATACAATATTTTGTTTAGGAAACCAAAAAGATAGTGGCTCCTTTACATGAATTTATTATTTGACTAATATTCTCTAAATACAGTTTTGAGTTTTGAAAAAGTTGTTTTCCTGTTTTCTTTGTTCACAATAGGATTTTGAAAACAACTAGGATGATGTTTTCAAAATAAAAAAAATATTCTTAATGGCATATAGAGTCAATTTTCAAAATAAAAAAATATTTTTATTGGCATAGTTATAAATAAATTGAAAATAGTAAACTTGATAGATTTGATCGAACTCTATTTATTAAATTAAGGAGCTTATTTAAATTAAAAAACAAAAGACAAGGTAACTTGAGCTCTATCACAGTTGCCTTAGTTTCAATTATTCTATCGTTTTTCTTAATTTAAAAAAAAAAAAAAAAAAAAAAA
>NW_027069512.1:1162792-1208999 GCF_002906115.3 Quercus suber | reverse complement strand
GGAGCATTTGGTGAGAGGGCTCCAGTCCCAAATAGTGACGAGATAAAGTCCGAGGGTCAACCAACTCGTCGAAGTCGTCGACGATGCTTGTGTATCTAATGGCTTCTTGAAGATGCTCCTTATACTGGCTATCTAACTCTGGATGCTCCTTAACTACAAGACAAGAAAAAATAAACAAGATTAGAATGGACGATCAAGATAAATGATAAATTTAAAGAAAGGTGTCACTTAGGAGGCATACGCACCAAGAACCTCTCTAAGCGAAAAAAGCACGAAACCGTTTGATCCACGGCCAAACTGTACGGCTCTCTGAACCGTAGTCGGTTTTTACGTTTTTCATGGTTCTATTTTTTTCAGATCTGGAACCAAATAATTTCTAAAGAAAAAAAAAAAAAAAGAAAAAAAGAAAAAAGAGAAGAAGGAGAAGAGGAACAAAAAGACGACGAAGCAGGGGCGGCGCCACGAAGCAGTATCTTCTTCTTCTTTCTTCTTTTTCTTCTTCTTCTTCTATCCGTCCGTCTCCACTACTTTGCAATAACTAATCTCCTCTCCAAGTCTCTTTTTTGCTGAACATTGCTATATGTGGTTTCTCTTTCTTTATTTTGAATTTCTAATTGAAGTTTTGTAAGCCTCCACGTGACTACTGACTGGCACTTGCATTAGAAATGTTGAAGACTTTGAATTTTTGAATAAAAAATGAGCTGAATGTTTCAGTCATGACTTCTCATTCAGCTTTGAGCAACCTTGAGCCCAACGTGATGTGATGTGACATAATATACGTGTATTACCAATTTGCCACAAGCCAACATGTTCTTATATATTATAATAATTATTATACTATTATTATTATTATTATTATTATCAAGGTTTTACTAAATAACATATAAATAAATAAATATTATATCTCTATTTGCTTAAGATTTTATATTTTTTTATTTTGTAAGAATTATGATATGAAAAATATATTTGAAATTTGGATTTTTATTTTAATTCGACTATTTTGGTTAATTTTTCAATTTTTATTAATTTAATATTTTTATATATATTTAAAATAATTATTAAATTAATTATAACGTTATCATGGATCAACCTTAAAAACCTTGAATCTCTCATTTTTACGGTTCAATGAACTGTTAGAATTTCAAAAACCATGGGTAATACAAAAACAGCCAGCCAGGTCTCTAATGGGCCCATAAAAGTTTTTCTAATGATATGCTGTATCCACGCGATTACACCCAGTCCCGGAAGGCCTTTTAATGGTTGTTAAACTGGTTCCCTGAAGTTTATTTAGAAGGTATTGCCAATTTTACATGTTTTGTAGCCCACAGGCCCATATATGAAATGAAATACAGTTCCATGATAATTGGAATGCAAACTCATCCCCTGCAAAAAATTCTGTACCAGGGCATATACGGCAATGCCAAGTAATATGTAAAACAAATTGGCCCACAAAATCCTTTCCCGTCAATGCGCTTGAGCTATGTTTCCTTTTGTAATTAAGCAATTTGAAAATAATTATCAAGATCAGCAGTTTTTGCTTACTCAATGCATTATTATTATTATTATTATTGTTATTATTATTATTAATTTCAATCAGATAGTCCTACTCAATATAGCACAATTTATTTATTTATTTATTTTGATAACGCAATGTAGCACAGTTAGTTTAAAAGCTATAGCTTTTGGTGATGCTCTGTCATATTTGGTCAGGCTCGCATTATACGACATGTCTTTCATAACTGATGAAACCAATTTGAAGGTATCTGTTTCAACCTACTACGTGTTGAATCAACTCGATATTCACATATAATTTTAGTAATATGGCCTACTTAAAAGTCACATAATTCATGTAAAACACATCCCCAAACTATTGCCTAAAGAGGGTTTCTGAACCCAACTCCATTTATTTGATTCAATTCTAAACTACCACTGAATAAAAGTGGCAAATATAAATCATATAATTGTGACACAAGCACAATTTTACAATTTGGCTTATGGTATATCGTCTTTTTTCCAGCATGTGTAAATTAAAAAATGATATTTAAGAGAGGGTTGGAAAGATGAGAGGGTGTGTGGATTTGGGGACACAAAAGGCCAACATCTTAGGTCTCAATCTAATTAAATGCTTTTCTTTAATCTTCAAAACTAAGAATCATGACCACACACTATTGTTAGGTTTCCAAAAGTTTTAACATTTATGAACAATTGATACTTATCGTTCTAAATTGAAGACAAACTCGCGATGCACGCGAGAGATAGATTTTTCTTATAATATGTTTACTGTCAAAAACTCAAAATGTAAGCCTCAACATTTTGTGAACATTCAAGTAGTGAAAAGTCCCTAACTATTGCCTGAAGAGGGTTGCAGAAGCCAATTCCATTTATTTGATGCAATTCTAAACTACCACTGAATAAAAGTGGCAAATATAAATCATATAATTGTGACACAAGCACAATTTTACAATTTGGCTTATATTATATCTATTTTTTCCAGCATGTGTAAATTGAAAAATGATATTTAAGAGAGGGTTGGAAAGATAAGAGAGTGTGTGGATTTAGGGACACAAAAGGTCAACATCATAGGTCTCAATCTAATTAAATGCTTTTCTTTAATCTTCAAAACTAAGAATCGTGAACAATTGATACTTGTCGCTCTAAATTGAAGACAAACTCGTGATGCACGCGAGAGATAGATTTTTCTTATAATATGTTTACTGTCAACAACTCAAAATTTAAGCCTCAACATTTTGTGAACATTCAAGTAGTGAAAAGTCTCCAACTATTGACTGAAGAGGGTTGCAGAATCCAACTCCATTTATTTGATGCAATAATGAACTACCATTGAATAAAAGTGGCAGATATAAATTAATGAATTGTGACATGTGTTAGGATTGGTGCCCTTAAATCCTATTGTAAGATGCTATGTATAATATTAAGTGTGACATTGTGTTGACATTATGTATGACTTAATATTATGTTTAATAAATTTGTTTTATTATTATCTGAAATAATGGTAACATGAATATTCAGACATATCATATAGTCCATGAGATGCATAGTATGTGATTTATGTGAAAAGTCACAGAAGAATATAAATCACAAGTTCTTTGTAAACTCAGAATTTAGTTCGTAGTCGGTGATGAAATTGGGCATTTCATCTGCGAAGACTATAACATATCAACTACGATGATTTGTCTTGATCATGGAAGTGGAGACTTCTAGTTGATGTGTTAATATGTTTTAAGAGTTAAGACATATTGAACTGGACCGCTGTGAGATTTATTATTCTCCTAAAGACTGTCAAATGAATAATAAATCTCACGACTTGTATTTACATGAACTCTTAATCCTGAGAGAATAATGAACCTGATTATGAGGTGTAGGTTGCTTTGATATATCAGGAGTGAGATCTACAGTTATGGTCAAAACCTCAGTATGTTGGGCAGCCACATTTAGTGTTGATGGAACATGTATTCTCAAGATGGAATTCATAGTTCTTTAAACGGAGATATAAAGTATTCCCTTGAGATAAGTTTAATGGGTTTTGTTATTCAGAGAGTTAGGCTAACCACTTTAGTAAGACTAAAAGTATATATTTATGGAATTGAATTTCATAAATATATATGAATAACATTAAGGATTTTAAACCGGGTACTCGAGGATTAGAATATATTTTTCATATCATAATTCTTACAAAATAAAAAAATATAAAATCTTAAGCAAATAGAGATATAATATTTATTTATTTATATGTTATTTAGTAAAACCTTGATAATAATAATAATAATAATAATAGTATAATAATTATTATAATATATAAGAACATGTTGGCTTGTGGCAAATTGGTAATACACGTATATTATGTCACATCACATCACGTTGGGCTCAAGGTTGCTCAAAGCTGAATGAGAAGTCATGACTGAAACATTCAGCTCATTTTTTATTCAAAAATTCAAAGTCTTCAACATTTCTAATGCAAGTGCCAGTCAGTAGTCACGTGGAGGCTTACAAAACTTCAATTAGAAATTCAAAATAAAGAAAGAGAAACCACATATAGCAATGTTCAGCAAAAAAGAGACTTGGAGAGGAGATTAGTTATTGCAAAGTAGTGGAGACGGACGGATAGAAGAAGAAGAAGAAAAAGAAGAAAGAAGAAGAAGATACTGCTTCGTGGCGCCGCCCCTGCTTCGTCGTCTTTTTGTTCCTCTTCTCCTTCTTCTCTTTTTTCTTTTTTTCTTTTTTTTTTTTTTTCTTTAGAAATTATTTGGTTCCAGATCTGAAAAAAATAGAACCATGAAAAACGTAAAAACCGACTACGGTTCAGAGAGCCGTACAGTTTGGCCGTGGATCAAACGGTTTCGTGCTTTTTTCGCTTAGAGAGGTTCTTGGTGCGTATGCCTCCTAAGTGACACCTTTCTTTAAATTTATCATTTATCTTGATCGTCCATTCTAATCTTGTTTATTTTTTCTTGTCTTGTAGTTAAGGAGCATCCAGAGTTAGATAGCCAGTATAAGGAGCATCTTCAAGAAGCCATTAGATACACAAGCATCGTCGACGACTTCGACGAGTTGGTTGACCCTCGGACTTTATCTCGTCACTATTTGGGACTGGAGCCCTCTCACCAAATGCTCCGCGCCATTCATCTAGAAGAGAAGAAGAGTAAGTTATCTCAAGACAACAATGGATCATTTTTCTTCCTTTCCTCTCTTTGGTTTTTATTTTTATTTATTTATTTTTTTACTCCTTTGTCTATACTCCTCTTTTGCAGAGATGACCACTAAGTTCAATCAAGAGTTATATGCTAAGATTAAATCGAAGAAGAATGAGGCCTTCTTCAACATTGGTCAGTAGAAGGTAAAGGTTGTTGAGAAGGAGAAGGAGGTGGTAGAGAAGGGTTCATCCACCCCTACTTTGGACAAAGGAAGGGCTACTTCCCCAGACCTTTCCCTTGAGGAGGTTACTCCTCGTGCGAAGAAGTGTAAAACAGGAGACAAAGGGAAACGGAAGATGGGGGCCAGTTTCTGGGTAGTTGCTGGAACTGCTTTGGCTCAGGCTAACGAGGTTGTGTCGCCCGAGGAACTGAAGGAGATTTCAGGTGTGACCTCTTAGGAGATGGCTAGCCGTCATGTTCATAAACTCGTCCAGGTAATTTTCTTCTTTTCTTTCCTTTTTAACACCAATTATTTCAGCTAGTCTTGACCATTATGTGATTTTGATTGCTAGGTGTTGGGGGAGGTGGTGCATATTACCTCCCAATACTTGGCGAATGAGGAGAAAGCCGTGGTAGCTACTTCCAAGGCTAAGGCACTGGAGGCTAAAGCTTCGGGTTTAAGAAAGGACCTGATAGCAGCAATGGATGCCAACAACACATCCAAGGAATAGATCAAGACCTTATCTGAGCAGCGGAGTGTGGAGAAATTGTTGGCAAAATAGAAAGACGAACAACTCGCGACTGCCAATCAGAAAATGAAAGGTGCTGTTGCCAAGGCCGTCCATGCCTTTTAGCTTTGGACGAGTACAATGCCATTCTGTTTGGCTGGTGCTTCAAGGGTTTTGAATTGTTGAGAAGGTACTTAGTGAAACATGGACTAGAGATAGACTTGGAGGATTTGGACTTCGAGGCCATTGATAAGGAAATTGAGGCGAATAAAGTGGCCCAGGCAACCCAGGCAGCTGCAGCTACTAGCGAGGATCCTCCAGAGCCTGAAAGAGATGACAATGATGCTCCTACATAATGATTTTATCACTTGTTTCCTTTTTCTCTTATATATATATATATATATATATATATATTTTTTTTTTGATGCTCCTACATAATGATTTTATCACTTGTTTCCTTTTTCTCTTATATATATATATATATATATATATATATTTTTTTTGCGTGCCCTGTTTGTTTTGGGGCTGTTGAACAATTTACTTTGGGTGTCTTACATGTTTTGGGGCTATTGAACAATTTTACAAGCTTTTCATATATATGCATTTACCTTCTTTGCATTTATGTGGTTTGTGAATGGTTTGCATTTATTGTTTTGCTATGATTTGCTTTACTGGGGCATGCTTTTTGTCCTCTCCAAGACTTAGAATTTTTTTTTTTGGCATGCTTTTTGTCCTCTCCAAGACTTAGAATTTTTTTTTTTTGCTGAGGCATGCTCTTTGTCCACCACAGGATTTAGAAATTTTTTTTCTTGACCAGTTATGAATTTTACTTCGCCACTCTGCCATCTCGACCTTAGTTTCTAGTTATGAGTCGCACCCTCTTATTATCTTCACTTAGTGGGAATGATGTACATCTGTCCGAAGGACCTTATTGATGGTTGTAGATGATGTACATCCAGTTAAGGAATCCTATTGCCTCTTCTTTGTGTGGACGATGTACATCCATTTAAGGAATCTTATTGTCTTTTATCTATGTGGACTATGTACATCCATTTAAGGAATCTTATCGTCTTTTATTTTAGTGGACGATGTACATCCATTTAAGGAATCTTATCGTCTCTTCTTTGTGTGGATGATGTACATCCATTTAAGGAATCTTATCATCTTTTCTTAGTCAAAATGATTTACATCCTCTTGAGGAATTTTATCATTCTAACTCGGTTGGAAATTTAGTTCGAACATGAGGAAAAAGATAGGAAGAATGTGTCAAACACTGGATAATGAGTTTATTGATCTTCTTGGAAGAAAAAGACATTAGGTATCACTGATTGCTTACAAACGGGCTATAGTTTCTACTTGTAATACCATTTCAGATGTTCAACATTCCATGGACGAGGCAAGTTGTTCCCATCTAGATCTTCTAGGTGATAGCTTCCACGTCATGAGTAGTGGATGACTTTATATGGTCCTTCCCATGTTGGTCCTAATTTGCCTTGTGTTGGATCCTTCGTTGTAGGTGTCACTCTTCGTAAGACAAGGCCTCTGTTGTTGAACCATTTGAGTTTTACCCTCTGCTTGTAGTACTCGGTCATTTTCTGCTGGTACTTGGCCATTCTTCGAGAGGCTTGGTCTCTAACTTCAACCGAACAATCCAGGTTTAGCTACAATTGGTCGTTGTTGCTATGTTCGTCAAAGAATTCCTCTTGAGGCTAGTGAGCCCTATTTCGACGGGGATGACTACTTTTGTACCATATGTTAGATTGATCGGTGTCTCTCTTGTTGGGGTTCTTGCTGTAGTTCTGTAAGCTCATAAAACGCTTGGTAATTCCTCAGGCTATGCTCCTTTTGCCCCCACTAATCGAGCCTTAATGATTTTCAGCAATGTCTCATTCATTACCTCAGTACTCGAGCAGAACTATCTAAATCCTTGACTGTCGAACTGACGACCATTATCCGAGATAATCACCTGTGGGATCTCAAACCTGCATACAATGTTTCTTCATACAAAACTTTGTACCTTTGCTTCTGTGATCGTGGCAAGCGCTTCTACCTCCACCCACTTTGTGAAGTAGTCAATAGCGACGAGCAAGAATTTTACTTGCTTCTTTCCTTGTGGTAGAGGCCCCATGATGTCGATTCCCTATTGTGCAAATAGCCAGGGCGAAGTGATGGTCATCATCTTCTCTCTTGGCACTCGCTGGACGTACCCGTACCTTTGGCAGCTGTCACATCTCTTGACGAAATCCACTGCATCTTGTTGCATTGTAGGCCAGAAGTAGCTTGTCCTCTTGATCTTTCTTATGAGGGACTTTGCTCCCATGTGGTCACCGCAAATGCCTTTGTGAACCTCTTCTAGGACATACTTGGCTTCTTCTTCTTTAACACATCTCAAATAAGGTTGTGAGAAGCCTCTTTTTTATAGCACGTCATTTAGCATTGTGAATCTAGCAGCCTGTTTCTTGATCTTCTTGGCGTCCTGCACCGGGAAAGTCTGAAATTCTTTGATGCTGGGAGAATTTGTTCTTCCGCTCTCCAATCAGTCACCATTGCCTGATTATTTGTTGACACACTCTTAGCGCCTTCATTAGCTTCTGCGTTTTGATCTTATGGGATTTGTGCAAACTCTACCCCATCAAACATGCTAACTAATTGGTTCATTAATTTGAGGTATCTCTGCATCCTTGTCTCCTTTGCTTTGAAATCTCCCTTGACTTGTCCTACAATGAGCTATGAATCACTTATTAGCAAGGAGGTTTTAGTTCCAAGCGCCTAGGCTATCCTCAGCCCGTCAATATGGTCTCATACTCCGCTTCATTGTTGGTCACGGGAAATTTAAGTTGAACTCCGTATTTCAATGTGTCCCTCTCAGGGGAAGTGATGGCGACGCCTGCTCCTCCTTTCTTTTAAGTGGATGACCCATTTGTATTGATCGTCCAAAGTTCTTTCTAGTTGTTTTCGTGTTCAGGGGAGGTGAATTCTGCTATGAAATCTTCTAGTGCTTGGGCTTTTATTGCTGTACGAGGGCAATATTCTATGTCAAATTGGCTGAGCTCCATGGCCCATTATACCATTCGTCCAACGGCCTTAGGTTTCTTCATTGCTTTTTTAATGGGCTAGTCCATCATTACAATGATCGAGTTAGCCTGGAAGTACGGACGAAGCTTTTTGGAGGCCATTATTAGGGCAAAGGTGATCTTCTCTGTTCGTGGTTATTGGGCTTCAGCTCCTTGGAAGGCCTGGCTGATGTAATACATCAGGCATTGTACCCTATTTTCTTCCCTGATCAAAGTTGCGCTTATCGCAATTGTGGACACAACTAAGTATAGGAACATGTTTTCTCCTTCTTTGGACGGACTCAGGAGTAGGGGGTTGCTCAGATAATGTTTTAGCTCCTGGAATGTTGCTTCACACTCGTCTGTCTAACGAAAGCCTACTTTAAGGTCTTGAAGAAAGAAAGACATTTGTCTGTTGCCTTGGAGACGAACCTGTTGAAGGCCGCCACCCTTCCCGTGAGTGATTGTATTTCTTTAATCGTCTTTGGGGAGGATCTTGAGGATGGCTCTCACCTTTTCTGGATTAGCTTCTATTCCTCTTTGTGACACCATGAAGTAAAGGAATTTTCCAGAAGAGACCCCAAAGGCACATATGGTCGGGTTTAGCTTCATACTGTATTGTTGGAGTGTGTTGAATGTCTTCTTGAGATCGTCTAGATGATCCTCCTCTTCTTTGCTTTTGACGAGCATGTCATCTACATATACTTCTACATTCCTCCCAATCTTCTTGCTAAACATCTGGTTTACCAGTTTTTGGTATGTGGCTCCCGTGTTCTTCAAACCGAAAGACATGACCCTATAACAATAAAGCCCCTGGCTAGTGATGAAGGCAGTCTTCTCCTAATCCTTCTCTACCATTTGTATTTGGTTGTATTCGGAGAAGGCATCCATAAAGGTAAGAAGCTTGTGCCCGGCCATCTAGTCCACAAGCTGGTCAATCCTGGGCAAAGGGAAGCTCTCCTTCGAGCAGGCATTATTCAAATTTGTGAAGTCAATGCACATTCTCCATTTCCTGTTTGCCTTTTTGACCATGACGACGTTGGCCAACCACTCAGGATAGTAGATTTACCTGATGAAGTTAGCAACGAGCAGCTTGTTCACCTTGTCCATGACTGCTTTGTTCCGTTCAGGAGCGAAAACTCTTCTTCTTTGGTGGACAGGTTTCTTCCCAGTGTCCACATTTAGGCAGTGTTGAATGATGTTTGCTGGTATGCCAGGCATATCTTCATGACTCCAAGCGAATATGTCCAAGTTATCCTTCAGAAAGCTAATGATTTCTTTCTTCGTTTGGAGGTTTAAACTCATCCCTACCTGGGTCGTCTTTGTAGGATCTCCTTCGACCAACTCAACCATCTCTAGTTTCTCGGCAATTTCTAGCGTCTTTTCTTCAATTATCCATGTATGGTTTTCTTTTGACGCCAAGACTACCTGGTAGCATTCTCGTGCCAGCAATTCCCGTTCTGTAAGGAACTTCACCTTCAGCCAATACATGTAAGTGGCTGCTTTCCAATGATTGAGGGTAGGCTTTCCTATGATCATATTGTAAGATGAAGGTGAGTCTACTACCAAGAAGTTATGTCGATTGGTTACTTGAAGGGGATATAAGCTAGCTGTGACCTTCAACGTTACTATTCCCCGTGGATACACCTTGTCTCCACTGAAACTGACGAGGGGGGATTCGAATGGACGAAGTCTTTTTAGGTCTACTTTTAGCTGTTGGAAGGCAGAGAGATAAATGATATCACCGAGCTCCCATTGTCTACCAAAACCCTCATGATATTGAATCCTTCAATCATGAGCATAATCACTAAAGGATCGTCATGAGGCTATTTCACTCCTTTGGCATCTTCTTCTGAGAATAGAATATCTTGGTCCGTCCACCTTTGCTTTAGAGGTGGCATTCCATGAACAATGTTCACCTACCTCTGGTATGACTTCCTGAGGGATTTAAACGATCCCCTTATAGACTGTCCTCTTGTGATCATCTTTATCTCCCTCTTGGCACTTTGTGAAAGAAGGGATATGTGGTCTTTGTCCCTCTGAGAGGCTTCGCGTTAACCCTTGTTATCGTCCCGGGATCTATTGGAATCTTACTTCTTGATCTTTTCTATTTACTCCTTCAGGTCTCTATAGTCCTCTGTGTAATGTCTGTGATCCTTGTGGAAGCGGCAATATTTTCTCTTGTCACGTACGTTGGGCGACGAATGTAAGGGCCTAGGCCATTTGAGGTAATGTTCATCTTTAATCTGCGCCAAAATCTGGTCAAGGGCATAACTAAAGGAGTGAACTTTACCATGCAAGGCTTTTTGTCATCTCTCTGTCTATTCCCCTCAAGATTCTGACGATTTGCTTGTTCCCTCTTTCGCCTTCTTTGGTCGTCCTCCTTGTCTTTCCTCTTCTCCTTAGGCTTCTCCCCCCCTTCTATTGCTGTTAGGGCATCTTCAGCATTCATGTACTTCTACGCCTTCAATAGCATTTTTTCCATCATCCTAAGAAGGTTTTTCGCTAGAGAGAACATGAACTCTCTGGACTTCAATCTAGCTTTGAAAGGTCGTCAGTTGTACTTTATCATCTGTTTCGTCCACCTCCAAAGTTTCTTGAGTGAAACGCATTACATACGACCCCTGGGTCTCTTTTTCTCCTTGCCTGATGGTAAGCAAAAGGTCTGCTGGCCTTTACGGGTGCTGCCCACCGACGAAGTGAAAGAGGAAAGAATTGCCTAGCTACTCGAAGTTGTCGATTGACAATGTTGTTAGCTTAGTGAACCACTCCCTGGCTGCTCCTTTGAGAGTGGTGGGGAAAGAATGATATAATATCTCGTTAGGGGGTTGTTAAAGACCCAAAGTCATCTTGAAAGTGTTGAGGTGATCCAAGGGATCCTTCAGTCCGTCAAATGGCTTAAGCTGTGGTAAACGAAACTTTGAGGATACCGGGCATTCTAGGACCGCCGTGGTGAAGGTTGAATATGTCTTCCTTACCATTCTATCTAAACTCTGGTTTGTTTTCTCCTTTATCACATTACTCAACTCATCTATTTCTTTTCTCATTTCTCTGAGACGGTCCAAGCTCGCCCCTTCTGGAGTGACTGGTTGTCTCCTTTGGCTGTCTCCATCATCGTCCCAGTTGGTCTCAGAACGATTGTCTTCTTGTTGTGGTCACAGCCTCATCTCTTGGTTCTGTCTTGTAAGCTCCTCCATGCTGGCTGCGAACGTCTAGATTTGCAGAGCTAATGCTGCAGGATCTTAGTTAGTGTTGGGCTCCATCTGGACTTATGAATTGAATGGAACTACGTTCTCGAACCTAGGTGCGAAGAAAGTTACTCCCCACAGATGGTGCCAAATTGATGATGCTGAAATCGTCAGTCAAAATGATTGTCCAAAAGGAAAGGCCGTCCATAGCCAACAAGATCCTGAAAAGGTGAATGAAGAATGGAAGAATTGTGGGTCATCGATGTGGTGCCTACCACAAAGCCTCTGATGGTAAAGTCAGATAGCTAGAAG
The DNA here is from genome assembly GCF_002906115.3 of Quercus suber. Lineage (NCBI taxonomy): Eukaryota > Viridiplantae > Streptophyta > Magnoliopsida > Fagales > Fagaceae > Quercus > Quercus suber. The sequence goes on along the minus strand of NW_027069512.1, from coordinate 1,197,066 downwards.
AGAGAAGAGGATTCAGTGTTAGAATATGAGAGTGTATTAGCTAGAGTTTTCATACCTTTTCAGGTCTTGGGGTGCTGGTATATATATATGCTTGTGTCTTCCTTCTAGCCATTGGTGGTGCTTTAATGGTGGTTTCAATGTGGCATCCGTAACGCCCCTATGGGGTGTTAATGATAAGATCTTTGCCTCTCCAACGGTATGGAGACTCATTATTGTCATGTAACATTTTGTCATTGATTGTGGGTGAATGGCCTCATCTTCGTCTGGTAGGTAGCAAGAGATGGACGAAGATTGATGTTACCCTCGTCCACTATCCATTCTATGGATGAGGATATAACCGGGACTATCATGTTGTGTGCCAATTTTTTCCATATATTTTATTTTTCTAAGTAACATAAGTAAAGCAAGTATGTAACATGAATAATTAGGTAATAAAATTTATAATGAAACCAAGGTGATGCCTTTTATTTAGTGGTATAGTTCTAAAGTAATCCGTATACATGCACATGAGGTAAGGAAGTAGTGATATGTGGAGTCTAGCAAGACTCAGAATCCCATAGGAAACCTGAAAGTTCAATATGTATATAAAACACCCTTGACCATTTAGACCCCCAATTACAAAGTTACCAATTCAAGCTTTATATCGAACAATTAATGTGTGGAACATGATAACAAGCTCATAACAAAATTGATAAACAATCTAAGCCAAATATAAACATATCTACATCAGTAAATATAAGGCAACGATAAAGGGAAGGAAGATGCAAACACACGGACAACACACGATGTGTTATAGAAGAGGAAACCGAAGTCCTCGGCGTAAAACCTCTCCACAAGCGGTAAATAATCCACTAAAGAATGTAGCTGGGATACATGAACAGTAGAAGACCTTTCAAGCCTAATCTACCTAAGCACCTAAGCCTTCCAAGCTTCTTGCTCCAACGAGGTTACGCCGAACCTATTTCTTCTTTAGCTTCCCGGATTCTACTACTATACCATAGCATCAACCAATGTATATTGGTTCCTTCCAAACTGCTTCTCTTAGCACCAAATGAACCTATTTCTTCTTTAGCTTCTCGAATTCTGCTACTATACCATAGCATCAACCAATGTATATTGGTTCCTTCCAAACTGCTTCCCTTAGCACCAAATGAACCTTTTCACAGTCGTGGGTGTGGTGAGATAAGGATTTGGTCAATGACCTCTCAAGGATGTGTCAATGGAGAGGAAGAGAATAGAGGAATTTGTAGAGTCTCTAAGGTAAAGATTGGGAATGAGGCAATCTTGTTTTTCTCTAGGGTTTCTCTCACAAAATTCTCTATGGAAACTCTCTCAATTTAGTGGGTATAAGAGTCTATATATAGTGGTGTGTGTTTGGAATACGAAGAACCAGTTTTTGCAAAATAGGGCTGGTTGGCCGCTTGACCTCGCGGCTTATCCAAATCGCGAGTTCAAGTTGCGACGTAACGGCCTGGCTAGCCTGGGACTTTTATCCTATAGTGCGACAACTGGCACGACCCTTCAGCTCCCCTGTGTGCATCTCATGTTCCTGCATTTGGCAGCTTGCCAGTCGCAAGTCAGCCACGAGTCCTAGCCGTGAAACTCTGCCTTCTTGCACATACTTGAGCTTTTCTTCACATCTTCTCATACACTACCCTTACAATAATCCCACCTAAATACAAGGTTACTAAGTGCTAAATTACAAGCAAATTGGCACGGAATAAGGCCAACAAGATGGTTGATAAATTTCAACCTTACAATCTCCCCTTTTGGCTATTCCATGACAAAACCCTAAAACAAACTCTAGACTTAACGCGTGAGTTAGGAACAATTAGAAAACTCACTCACACCTAACTCTAGAATCTGTGAAGCTTTAGAACCAAAATAACAAGTAACTCCTGAAACACTACAACACAATAAGTTCATTGTATGCAGAAAACTTGTAATGCAAATGGAACAAGCATAATGCGATCAAGCACAATGGAGTAAAGCAATAAACTATGGCAAGACCATAACATGCAATCACTATCACCAAGTGATCACAATGCTCATTCACACTTGGAATGAACATCCGGACATTCAAGTTGACACACACAAGGCACATCACTTGAATGACCAACATTCAACCAATGCACAATACATGAAGTATGTGCATCTAGGAAAAATCCTACACGGGCACAAGAGTGATAGTACTTAAAATGGAATGCATAGCATTAGGTTAGAAGTACTGATTTAACAAAATACAAAGGCTGCATAAAGCATGGCACAAACCACAACGGCCTACAAGAGTGCATAATCAAACCTTTAAAGCTTACAAAAGCAACATGGGTACAAACCAGAAAAAAATAGAACATATGCTGAATTAACTGAATAATATCATCAATATATACTTAATAACTGTACCAGAGAGCCAACAAGTTTTCCAAAATTATAAAACCATATTAATAAAGATAAAAGCTCTAAAACAACAAAGTATGAATAACAACTATAAAAACACTGCCCCTTTCAGTGTGCACCCTCATTTTCCTGTTTAAGCTTCGCTCCCCCTTACTGTGTTGCTCTCCCCCTTTTTGGCACGAATAGCTAAAGGCTGTCTTCTAGCTTCTATTGGATGTTATCTAACTGTAACTCAATGGTTCCGAGACGCATTTGAGTTTGACTGTGAAAGGTGCTGAGAAGCTGTTCCAAATCAGAAATCTGCTGAAGTACATTTTCAATGAAGTAACTTTGCTTGGGAATTTGGAATCCAGGAGGAACAGATGAGGTGCTGGTTGATTGTACAGGAGTAGCTGTAGCATGAGCAGATGGAGATGCATGAGTCGATGGTTCACTCTTAGGTTTCTTGGAGGAGTGACTCTTGCTTCCTTGGAGAGAGTACTGAGATATTGGTCGAGGACAAGACAAGAACTTCTCATCTGATGAAGGGCTAACACCTTCACGAAGAACAATCTTCATGACCAGACTGTAGAATGGAAGAATTGTACGTGTTGCTGAACAAGCTAATGTTTTCCCAATGATTTGGAATATATGAACACAGATGTCAATTGGGGCACCAATAATGAGGTCACACAGAAATTGAGCCCTTCCAAGATTGATGAAGTTAGTATTTGACAGAGGGTAGAGATTGGAGAACATGATCAGCTTTAGAGTTGTCAGTTCGGGCGAAAACAAAGTAGTGCTTATAGATGACCCTGTGCTTCCCACTTCATGTTCTTTCCCAAGAACTTGAAGGATGTCTTGTACCTGAAGTACTCTGTCATCGTATGGAGTTCAGTCCGCATTATTTGGTCAAGAGATGCTAAGTACCTTAGTAATGTAGTCTGCATTTAGGGAAAATTCTGTTCCTCGAACCTAGCATTTTATCTTTACACCTGTGAATCTGGCATTTGAGTAGAATTCCTTGACCAGTTATTCAATAGGATCCTCAAAGTTTCCAAAAGGGTCAGCCCAATCTCTTTCTTCAAAAGTGTTAGGGATAAAAGTTGCCTCTAGGGTATCAAACTTGACGACTCGTTCTACAATGAGAGAAGACTCTTTGAAGATGTCTGTGTAGGTCTTTGAGTTAGTAGGAGTCCCGAATCTCTCAATGGTAGAGTCTCTGGATGACTTAGACGATAATCATGTCTGTTTAGTAACTGGGGTTGACGGATCATCAGTTACAATGCCTTTGCCTCTGGATGAACAACGAGTTAACTGCAACACAGCAGACACATAGAAATGAACCAAATACAATACCATAAAAAGCAAACATCAGATTGATTAGTTTCAGTTATAAGTTAGATAAAGAAAAATGTACCCAGAATAGACGAAAAGACAAAGAAACAAGATATGATGAATAGGAAATGAGCATGAACACCCCAATGCTAACCCCACAATACTGAAAAACCCAAAAACCATATTTAGAGAAACCCACAGAAAACCCCAAAACCCATATGCCTAAAGAGAAATGACTCTATCAAAGACAATGCTCAGGACATAGACAAGCAATCAGAAGCATTAACAAGGTACTTAGTTAACTTATCAACAAGAGAAAAACACTTCCCAAACAATCAAACCCAACATTTTGGCCAAACCCATGTTTGAACACAATATATTGCAGAACACAAATGCAACTTACAAAACAAGAAACTAAACACCAAAACATTAAGAACAAAGTATAGGAAGGAAAAATCATACCTTTTTCTTGGTGTTTGATAAAGACATGATGCAAAAATGGAATCTTTTTCAGTGAGACTCGGAGTGTTTGAGTGAGAGAAATGAAGAAGACAATGAACAGTCACTGATATTCGAGGGAAAAACTGAAAAAACCATTTAAAAACTGTCTTTAAAACGCAAAACACGGGTTTTTCGCGACTGGATCAAGTCGCCAGTAAGTCGCCAGGGTAAGCCGTGAAACATTATGAAGCAAGATTCTTGAAAAATCTTCTAGTGTTTTTCGCGACTGGAAAATCTACTCATGAGAGAGTCACGATATGAGCCGCGAAAATCTCTGTGTACCCCTCGCAACTGGACCTTCCACCCGCAAACAAGTCGCCACATTGAGCTACGAAATATGTAAAAACACAAATTTTGAAAAAATTTCTAAGTCTTATTCGCGACTGGGATGCTAACCCACCAGTGACCCGTGAAAATCTCGGAGAGAGCTTCGTGACTGGAGCATGCGACTAGACCTACCTGCGACTGAGTCGCCAAAACAGGGCAACACTTTTTTTTTTTTAAATTTTTGACATTTTTGTAAAAACAAAAACACTTTCCAAAAACAAACTAAAACACTCAATAATCTTTTTGTGTTTGATCAACAAAGATTGAGCTTGTGAAAATACATTTAATCAAGTACAATCACACAAATGAATATGACATTGCATTCCCGGATTCCGCTACTATACCATAGCATCAACCAATGTATATTAGTTCCTTCCAAACTGCTTCCCTTAGCACCAAATGAACCTTCTCACAGTCGTGGGTGTGGTGAGATAAGGATTTGGTCAATGACCTCTCAAGGATGTGACAATGGAGAGGAAGAGAGTAGAGGAATTTGTAGAGTCTCTAAGGTAAAGATTGGAGATGAGGCAATCTTGTTTTTCTCTAGGGTTTCTCTCACAAAATTCTCTCTGGAAGCTCCCTCAATTTAGTGGGTATAAGGGTCTATATATAGTGGTGTGTGTTTGGAATATGAAGAGACAGTTTTTGCCAAACAGGGCTGGTTGGCAGCTTGACCTCGCTGCTTATCCAAGTCGCGAGTTTGAGTCGCGACGTAACAGCCTAGCTAGCCTGGGACTTTTGTCCTGTAGTGCGACAGCTGGCGCGACCCTTCAGCTCCCCTGTGTGCATCTCACGTGCTTGCATTTGGCGGTTTGCCAGTCACGAGTCAGCCGCGAGTCCTAGCCGCGAAATTCTGCCGTCTTGCACATACTTGAGTTTTTATTCACATCTTCTCACACACTACTCTTACAATAATTTCACCGAAATACAGGGTTACTAAGTGCTAAATTAAAAGCAAATTGGTACAGAATAAAGCCAACAAAATGGTTGATAAATTTCAACCTTACAAAACTGCCAATTTAACTAAAATCGGTCCACTTCGTTTTTTAATAACCAAATCATCTCAGTATGTTTTAATGCTTGGTCGTTCATGTTAAAATTTTAGTTTTATTTTTAAATTTCATTATTGTGGGATCCGTGTAATTGGTTAGTCACGTACTGGGAGCCGTGCATTACATGGAGAGATTGTCACTACAGAACAAGTCTAATTGGGTATTGGGGTAAGGGTTCAACTGTAAGTTGGTATAAGGTATTGGGATTCCTTTACTTGTAACTGCTTGTTGAGTTAATAGTGGATTCTTGGGAGTGGTGACCTTAAAATCACTCGATAGGGTTTTTGCCATATAGGTTTTCCCCATTCGTAAACAAATCACCGTGTCAATTTATTTTCTACTGCATACTTAGTTTAATTGGTGATTTGTTTGTGCTACCACGCATTTTCATGTTAATTTGATTAATTAATAAACTTGGCTAATTAATCAATTAATTCATCACAGGGTGTCAATTCATTTTTGGCCTATCAAGTGGTATCAGAGCAGGCACACTCTGATTAGGGTTAATCTTTTTGTGTGATCCATTGACCCCTGTCAGTCATGGATAGAGGACAATCTCTTATCATACATCATTTTTTTTATGGTACTAACTATGCATACTAGAAAGTACACATGAGAGCTTTCTTGCTATCTCTAAATGAGAAGGTATGGCAAGCTGTAAAGATTGGCAAACTTCAACAACAGGGCATTGAATACTTTGTTCAGTGTAGTCATTAATGAGGAGTTCAAGAAGATATCCTCCGCTGAAAATGTAAAGGAAGCATGGACCATTCTCCGGACAACCTATGAGGGAAAAAAGGCTATCAAGGACTCAAAGCTTCGAAGACTCACTACTAGCTTCGAAGAGATCAAAATGGAGGAGGATGAGTCATTCGTTGAGTTCTATGCCAAGCACAAGGACATAGTGAACTCAACCTTTAATCTTGGGGAAACCATTCCTGAACCTAAGATTGTGAGAAAAGTGCTCAAATTTCTACCCGAGAGATTCCATGCCAAGATCACCGCAATCGAGGAATCAAAGGACATTGACAAGATTCCTTTGACAGAGCTAGTTGGTAATCTGCACACCTATGAGTTAGGTTTAACAAGAATTGGTAAGTCGGGTAAGGGCAAGAGCATGGCATTGAAGGCCAAGAGCAGTGATACTGATGAGTCTTTAAATGATGAGGATTCTAAGATGAAGTCCTACATTACAAGGCAATTTAAGAAATTCATGAAGAATGCCAATGGGAAGGGCTTCGACAAGGACCACAGGCAAACTAGTTCTTCTTAGTTTAAGAGCCAAGATAAAGGGAAGAACGATGTTAGGGATGGCGGTCAGTACGCTCTTCCTTCAAGATCAAAGTGCTTTGGGTGTCAAGGCTTCAATCACATGAAACAAAAGCGCCCCATATATCTCAAGACCATTGGGAAAAGTAAGGCACTTGCTGCTACATTGAGTGACACTGAGCCTAAAAATGATTTCGACGATGAGGATGACGGAATCCTGAATGCCTTCACTGCTATTGTCAATCCTACTGAAGGGATTTTTGAAGATGTGGATGAAGAAGAGGAATTGGTGGAGTCCAAGTTTGAGAAGATGGATGAACAAGATGACATCCATATAGCTTATGCAAAGTTATACAAGCTCTCAGAAAAGGACGAGAAATTGTATAGGTTGGCCACCAAGAAGCTTAGTGATGTGGAGCTTGAGCGTGAAGAGCTTTCCACAAAGTTTGATGAAGCTAATCAGACTATTGGAGCACTGAGGTTTGAGAATAACTTCTTGGCTGAGAAGATCAAGAAGCTTGAGGCAGAACTATTCCAAGTCAGTGCTCAGCTGGAAAGGACCTCAAGCGCTAAGCTCAGTGAAATGGTCAATCTTCAAAAATCTGTTTCTGATCGAACTGGTTTAGGCTATGATTTCTCTCATTCTAATTTTGCTTCTACTAGTACTACTGCTTTTGTTCCTCCTAGTAATAATGTTGAAATTGAGAACACTAATGTCAAAACTGATTTAGCTAGTGAGAACATAGACAAAGGTAAATCTATCTTAGGAGCACCCCATAAGTAAGATAAGAAAGAAGCTAAAAACCTTAGGACTAAGATGGCTAACTCTCAAAAGCCTAAACAGAAGAAGCAGCATCTCTATCATCGCTGTGCAGCAGCCGGTCATACTCGACCTAATTGCTATAAGTGGTTAGCCATCCAACAGAGCAATGACATGATCGCATCAGGAAACCAAAATCAGTTTCCATCCTCTTTTGCTCCTCTTGGAGATCTTCTTAAAGCCCTCATGTTCCTTTCGAACTTGAACAGTTTTAATTCTTCCCCCTCACTGCCAGATTAAGGATTTGTTAGATAGAAAGGTTCTTCCAAGGTGTAGAAAGAAAAAGGCTCCAAGTGATTCTATCACTTTTCTCTCTCCCTTTCTAGTTTTTGTTTGTATTACTTGTGTGTTTTGCTTTACTGTTTTGAGTCAATCTAATTTTATGCTTTGCTTTGTTTAGCATGTTTTTTTTGTTTTTTTTTGTTTTTAGTTTTGTTTATTTTGTTTTTGATATAAAAATAATAAAAAAATTGAAAAATAAAAAAAAATACAAAAACAGTGTGTGTTTGTGTACATGGTACTTGTGTGTACCTTGGATGGCCATTGAAACAAAGTTTTCTAAACTTTGTATCTTTTGTAGTTTAGAGCAGCATCTCTATGCACAACTAAGCAAGTGAGCTCTATGGCTCTTGTTTGTGATGAGTAAGATTAAGTAATCTCTTGTACTTAACACTCGTATCACTCTTTTTGACAGGAAGGACTAGAAAATCCTAAGACATCTGTATGCTTCGGCATAGCAAAATTGGAATGTCAAATGCTTACCACTATTGCCCGTCAATCATGAAATGACATATGTATGCTTCGGCATAGCAAAAGTGCAATGTCAATGGCATTTGTATGCTTTGACAAAGCAAAATTGGAATGTCAAATGCTTGCCATCATTGGGTATTTTTTTTCTTTCTCTTATATGCCCATGGATGATTTTCTTAAATGAAAAATATGCAAAGAAAATAAAAAGCAAAAAGATCAAAATGTTTTATATATGATTACAAGCGTATATTCTAGGAGATGTGGGAGTTATAGGATGTACCTCGAAGGTGATAGTCCTCATCAAATAGTTATGATTATGTGTGAGTTAAAGTGATTTTCTCATATCTCAAATCGTCATAACATGTATACACTTATGCAATCTTGCGATGTTTTTCACACACAACATGCAATATTCTTTGCTTCTTTTGATATATGTCTAGGTACAATGTGATTTGGCCATCACAAGGTTTACATGTGTTAATGTATGCTCACTAAATTGTCTTGACTTGTTTTAGAAATATAAAATTGTTTAGACTTGTTTAGTGTGCATGTGCCTTTTTTTGGGATCTATGTGCTTAACAGTTTTTAGGTTGAAAGATGATTTTGAGAGTTCAAGATGTTGTTTGGATCTGATAGGTCACAATCTGAACGACCCCTTGTGATTAACCCTAATTAATTAATTTAGCCAAGTATTTAATTAATCAATTAATCATGCAATTTTATGGAAGCACAAACAAATCACCAATCAACTAAATATGCAGCGGAAAATAAACAACACGGTGATTTGTTTACGAATGGAGAAAACCCTAATGGCAAAAACCCCACCGGGTGATTTTCAGGTCACCACTCCCGAAACTCCACTATTATCAAATCAAGCAGTTACAAGTAAAGGAATCCCAAGTACCTTACCAACCTACAGTTGAACCCTTACCCCAATACCCAATTGGACTTGATCTGTAGTGACAGTCTCCACCTTTGATGCACGGCTCCCAAGTACGTGACTAACCAATGCACGGATCCAAGTACGCGACTTCAGAACACCAACTGAGGAAGAATGGTTGGCTGCAAAGTTCTTCAGATCATCCTTTCTGATGAATAGCAGGAAGATGCTTGGTTACAAAACCCTATGGTGCAAATACACAGCAACTTCTTGATGGAAGATGAACTAGGTCAAGAACTTCGTCTGTTGATCACAATTTGCTTAAACAGAGATTGCTCAATGATAATGCAACTTGTGTCACCCAAAACGGCTCTTAAAATAATCCTTTTATATGTTTAGGGTTATAAGAAAAGAAGGCCCAAAAACATATTCACGGATCCCAAGAAAATCAGATTGGAAATCTGACTTTTTTAAATCTTGACATATAGCAGGTGTCGAGGTAGCTGTCGAGAGGTGTCGAGCTTTATAAATTTTGCACTTCAACTTGCTTTCTCTTGGACAGACTTGATGACTTCAACACTTGACCTTGAAACATTGTTTCTTGAATTATTAAAAACACCTAGAACTACCCAATTACAAGTAGAGTGCGTTTTGTTAAAGGATTAGCCAATTTACATAACTAAGTGACATATGTTCTTAAACAAGTTAAAACATATATGTCCTAACATTACATATGGTCCGGATCTAACTGTAACATCCTATGCTACAAAATCAAAATTAGGCCTGTATTCACTTTTAGGTAAAATAGAAACTGTATTAATTAAATTTTAAGAAATTTAAAACTATATTTTAAAAAATTTCCAAAACATTAGATTTTATTTTAATTATTTTAATAATTTGATATTGTAAAAGAATAAAATTTATACATTACATATAATTATTACTTCAATTACCTTCTAAATGATGGAGGATATGAGAATGCAATTTGTAGATTTACTATCAAGATAACATAGATTAGATTGATGGTAGACAGTAGATTTAATTGCAGTCGAGTATTGTATGAAGTCATCACTATAGAATAACCCACGTTGGGATGTGTCCTGTAGAACCAATGATATGAAAGAAGAAGAATTATTCTAAATCATTAAATTGAACAAAAGTTGACTTATTTTCATTCATTTTCAAGTTATACATTTTTTTAAGTCAAGTCATAGACCTTTAAGCAAAATAAATACTTTTAATTTTTATTTAACTATCCCATCCAGCGCACGGGTTAGCAACTAGTGTTCTATAATGTGGAACACTTATAATTCAAGCTTTAACATGATGCTAGGTAGGGCTCTTACATGGGCCGTTATACTTGTTGGATCATTTAAGCCTTTTGAATTCTATCGTACAACTCATTGACATAATATTATGCTTGTTTTATTTTGGCAGAAAGTTTTTCTTGCATTTTTAATTTTTGGTATAATGGAAAATGCTAGAACTCTTACATCGGCCCTCTCTCTCTACTTAGTCACCAAACTCACTTCTACTGCTAGGACCTTGTCATGCTCTACACCTACTACAAGCTCAACAATCTAGGAATGGCCCCGTTTGCTCAAGATTGCATAGACTTAAAGCTCATGTGACTCATGTATGCTGGGTGCCAGAGACATGAATTCAACTCTTTATCAAATATAAACTAATCTTGAGTTCATCACTAAACTAGATTACATGTTCAAAATTAATTCAATTCCTTGTTGAACAAAAGCTATTTGATAGACTCATTATTTCCTTGAATATCAAACTCAAGACTATAAAAAAAAATTTGGAAAAAAAATTAAACTTAAAGTCAATTTTTAAGTATCTTCGTCAAATCTACTATGTGTTGATGTAAGAAATCATTCATTTGTAATTTTAATTATTGACTTTTCTAGTGAGTCTTGTGGCTTGTTAAATTAAAACGTATGAATAGTTTTATAAAAGAATCAAAGTTAAAAATTAATTAAGACACATGATATATTGCAATTAGTTGAGCATAAAGTATAATATAAAATGTAGAATGGTGGATTCTTATTCGGCGTTAGAATTTCTTTTCCAATGATTTGACACCCATTATTATACAAAGAGAGTTAGGCAGAAAAACAAAGGAGACTAACGAGTTAGCACCATTATTGTACGAGCTAGGCAAAGAGACATGGAGGTAGTGGGGAGAAGAGACAAATTTTCGTGGTGCCATGTCAAGCAAGTCATCCAGAAGAAGTTCTTAAGGCTTAATATTAAATTGAGTGATTATCTTAATTCACATATGTACTAAACTAAACTAAACTAATTAATGGACACTAAATAAGTGATAAAAGAAAAATCAATATTGTCAGGCGTCATCTAAAATTTTTCTAAGCTTAAATCATATAAGGGTATTAAATTAAGAATTTTCATGTTATTGATATTTATTTATAATAAAATGTAAAATTAGAGATAATTATCAATAAATACATGAATTCTTGAATTGTTAAATTTAGTAATTTTGAAACTTTTGATAATTAAGTTTTAATTAGAGTGGTATTTTAATTTGTTTCTTAAAATATTAGTAATAAGTTTCACTTATAGTAATCGATATTAATAATTTTATAATTTTAATGTACTGATAATGAATCTCATAGTAAAATATGTTGTACAAACTTGTGATACTTACATTGAATCAAATAGTTCAAGTACATTTACTCAAAAAAAAAAAAAAAAAGTTCAAGCACAATGCATATCACAATTTTAATTACAAAATAAATATGGTAGAGATATATAGGAATATAAATAAATAATGAAATTTTTTTAATTTATATAAATCATGGTAGTGGAATTTAATCAAAATTATATTTTTTTTTAAAATTTTTTGAACTTTGACAATGAAGTTTCACTTGGAGTATATATGTTAATTTTTTTTTTTAAATATTTATAATATGTCGCATGGTAGAGGGAGCAAGAGTAACAAATAGAAAATATAATGATAAAAAAAAATATGAAAGAATTAGTGCTTTTAAAACAACAATTAGTGGTTTTTTTAAGTCATAATTAGGATCTCATATAGGCCTTTAACAAAAATTATTAATAAATACATTCAATAATAAGCAATCGGTAAGAATTAATATAAAAAACCAAATTTATTAACTTTGGTTTTTTTTTTTTTTTTGAGAGAGTTTCAACTTATGGTGTGCTTAATAATAACTTTTTATCATTAGATGAAGACAATCAATTTTTTTGGTGTAAGCAGAGATTGAATCCTAGATTTTTTATGCAACCATCAAAGACTTTATTAATTGAGTTAATTAAAACCCACATAATTAACTTTAGTTCGAATGAATGAAATGAGTTAAAAAAATCACCCACGTGAATTACGTCTAGACAAATAGAAGGAGGGCGGTGAGTATCGACACGAAATGTATGCCGCGGGGAAAAAGGTACGAAAAGTGTTTATAGAATGTTAAAGAAAAGCATAAGACTATTATATAGCAAACAGAATCGTTTGGTGATGAAAGCATGTTATTAAAACAAACGGTGTAGTCGGATGCTTTAAATTACATGCATGTACTTAAAGAAACGGTGTCGCATGGCTAAAGTGACTCACGAGAGGGATCACGCGCACGAGGCTTATAGAAGTTTTGTTGGTACGGTTAGACATGTGTATGTCTCTAATAGACGAAATGTAAACATAGTGGAGTCAATTTCAAAGCAGTTAGCTCTGGTTTAGTGAGTTAGTGATATTTTTCCTTCTCTTAGTCTCAGATTACTGTATAAATAGAAGAGCTTAATCATCCTGTAATTTTTTCTATTTTCCAATAATAAAGATCTCAGATTCCATCATTCTATTTAGAGAGCGGCTTTTAAGTTTTGACAAGTATCAGAGCTTTCATTTTGCTCATCCATAACTTCCAACGTTAAGTTTAATACTACTATTCCTATAAATATAAGCAATTTTGACAAGCACGCAGCTACATCCATACCTATTCCAAATTTGTCTTCTCCATAGTTCCATTCTTGGACCATAGTTCAATTCATATAATATTAATTATGTAGAGTTACAGAGCTTTGAGCTTTTTATTTTTATTTTTTCTTGTTCATACTCGTCCAACCTTCATTGTTAACCCTTGCATGAGTTTGCATGTTCTCTTCCTCTCTATATTGAGCTTGTATTATTTTCTCCATAATCTATTGCATCAGCTACTAACGATAGAGGAGGGAATTAACTTTTAGTTCCAACTACTTCATTGGCTGATCTATAAACTGTTCTGATACGAATTCTTGAGGACGCAATTTTGTTATTAATTGGTTGCTTTGACCAATCCAAAATAGTCTAACTAATTCTAATCCAAAATAATTTATTTGAATATATAAAAGTAGACCCAAAATGACGTTACTACTTACTAGGTCCTATGACTCCATATTGCAGTCAACTAATCTGTTCTCTAGGCTGCAGAGAAATTACAATTAACGTAATATTCAAATAACGAGATATTGAAATCGGTCTATTAGTCTATAGATTTTTCTTAGTAGTCCATATCAAATCCAAAGTTTTCAAAATGTGGCTGCCATTTTCTTCTATACAGTAATTAACTAATTATGGTACTTCAATTACATCATTCAAATTCAGAAACGAAGACTTGACTATATTGAGAGTATAATTTCTACTCGTTAATTCAAACCATTTAACATTATTTTTATCTGATAGGAAAAAAAGAAACACTCCTGCCGATTTGTCAATCTATATATGATGTCATACACTTTGCCTATATAAAGAGCCACTAATTCTCTCCATAAGAACCAGTCCTAAGCTTCCCCTATATTACTGGCATCTGCTACTCCTCCTTGCTACTAGCTAAAGATGTGGTCAGTTTGGCTCTCTGTCGCTAGCTTACTTATAGTGATTGCCACACATTGGCTTTATAGGTGGAGGAACCCTAAATGCAGTGGAAAATTACCTCCTGGCTCTATGGGCTTTCCACTTATTGGGGAGACCCTTGGTCTTCTTGCATCAAGCAAGTCGATAGACACACCACCTTTTATCAAGAATAGGATGAAGAAGTAAGCCCACAATAACCCACATGCAATGTTTTCTGCATCTCATCTAATTTGTTTTTCACATTTCTGTTGCAAACTTTCTATTCTTGATATGGATCATTATAATATACGGTTAGACGTGGCAAAACGGTTAGGTCGGGTCGAGTCAAATAGGTCATAGGTCAAAATGAGTCATTTTTAAATGGGTTAATCAGGTTGCATGTCAATCGGGTCTGGGTCGAGTTGGGTCGCGGGATGGGTCGAGTTGACCCATATTTTTCAAACAAGTTTTTTTTTTTTTTTTTTTTTTTTTTTTTTTTTGAAATAGTTGCAATCTGTCAATTGATTCTAAGTTCCTTAACTGTGATTAGATTCTCACTGGAGATATTATTACCACTTACCAATTACCACTAAACACTTGATACCCAAATTTAGTGCAACTCTTGTTCTAACTTTCTAGAAGTTAATCTTAGTATAATTTTCGATTTGTTTAAAGTAGGAAAAGAAATGAAGGTTACAAGTAAAGAATGACAAACTATAATGTAATACATAACATATTAAGTGAAGAAGAATAAGTTAATATTTTTTAAGAATTACACCTCAATCTTAATCTACTCAATGTTGGTAAACATGACAAAACGGGCGGGTTGGGTTAGGTTCAGGTCGGGTCAATTGAGTCGCGGTTAAAACAGTCATGAGTCCAAACAGGTTATTTTTAAATGAGTCAATCGGGTTGCAGGTCAAAGGATCGGGTCAGAAAATTCTGATCCGTTTTGCCATGTCTAATATTATTCAACCAAATGCATTTTTTTTTGTTTGCTTTTTGGTTATATTTACTCCATCTATATAAATATGAAATCTTCGTGTAACCAAGTTTTTTTTCTTTTTTTTTCTTTTGGGGCGTCATTTTAGATATGGTCCAATATTTCGAACAAGCTTGGCAGGACGGCCAGTTGTGGTATCATCTGATCCAGAATTCAATTATTATGTTTTTCAACAAGAAGGAAAATTGGTTGAAAGATGGTATATGGACTCCTTTGCAAAAATTCTCCACCAAGATGCAGCAAGAATTAATGCTCATAAAAATGTTCATAAGTACCTTCGAAATGTAATCTTGGGTCATTTTGGTCCTGAGGCCCTCAAGGACAAGATGCTGCCACAGTTAGAGGATGCAATAAATAAAAGGTTACATGGTTGGTCTAAACTACCAAGTTTGGAAGTGAAAAGCAGCACATCAGCGTAAGCTTTTAATAACTAATTTCCATCATGATAATGCCTCAGTATTTTATATATATATATATATATTTATAATTGATCCCAGTAATTATTTTAGATGGAACTTATATTTTAAACTTCCAAGACATAACCTTTTCAAGAGGTACAAAATAAATGAGAAAAATGAGATAAAATAGTATATGTGGACCTATGGTCTATATATAAATAATCTTAAAATTTTAGTTATTTTTTCATGAAACAATGGTAAATATTAAAACATTTGAAAGTACATTATAATGATCATTATGGGTTCCGTACTCAAAAAACTTGATGCCACATACATTAAAAATGGCGTCTCATCCAATTTTAATTGCTAAAATGCTAATAAAGCTTGGAAACATTGTTTAAGGATCATTAGATGTTCCTTTCTCCTATCAAAAAAAAAAAGATGTTCCTTTCTTAGCATTTTGAGTAATTAAAGTTTAAGTAGCTACTACAAAATGCACATTTTTCTTTCTTTAACTACTTATTTGTTTATCATTTGCAGATGATCTTTGATTTTACAGCAAAGCAATTGTTCAGTTTTCAGGCAGACAAATCAAAGGAAGATATTTGTGAATCTTTTACTAACTTCTTGCAGGGACTTATGTCATTCCCTATTAATATCCCCGGTACTGCTTATCATAGGTGTCTACAGGCAATTTCCTCAAACTTGATCCTTATAAATTTCAAAATCTAAAACATCCTTCTCATATTATACGTGAATGTAATCTAATATATTTATTCAATTTTCATACAGAACCAGAAGAAAGCAATAAGCATAATAACTAGCGAACTAGAAGAGAGAAAGAGTAATCCAGAAATTCGCAAAGGAGATTTTCTTGACCAGATTCTGGCTGACATGAAAACAGAGACGTTCTTGACGGATAAATTCGTCATCTACATGATGTTTGGGCTTCTCTTTGCTAGCTTTGAGACCATATCGTCAACTCTTACTTTAGCCATTATGTTAACTAATGAAAACCCAAAAGTGATACGAGAATTAACGGTTAGTGACCAACGAAGTTCCAAAATTTTACATAACATAGATTTAGAAGAAGTTTTTTGGTGTTTAAATGCTAATATTTTTAAAATATATATATATATATATGCTATTCCTAGGAAGAGCATGAAGCAATTCTTAAGAACAGAGAAGATATTAATTCTGGGCTTACATGGAAGGAATACAAATCCATGACTTTTACTCATAATGTGAGTAGATAGATACTCCCCCTTTATTTTCAGGCGTACAATCTTTCTTTTTAATTTTTAACAAAGAACGTCAAGCTATTGCCAACTATTCTTACAATCCAATGAATTGGAACATATAGGTTATCAATGAATCGCTTAGACTTGCTAGTGTTGCTCCAGGGATTTTGAGAAGAACCCTCCAAGACATTCAAGTAAATGGTAAGTTCAAAATCGAATAGGTTGACTTGTCAACATATTTTGTCCATCCTTTTTTTTTGGGGGTGTTGGAGATAGCCAAACCAATAACAAGCGAATCATTTAATACAAAAACTATTTGTTTCACATGACTTTTTATGTTATATTATTTTGTTTTTGGACCCTGTTAATAGATCTAATGTTCTTATAACATTTACTAATAAACGATTTTAGAAAAGTTTTAATACCAATTTCATAAGAAATATAAAAAAAAAATGTAAAATAATTCATTGATTTTTTTTTTCCATAAAAAACTTCTAAAAATGTTTCTTAAACTAATGTTCTTAAGCATCTGTTAACTTTTTCTCATATTAAATAACTAGTTTGCTGTGCTTCAAAAGTGCTTAATAAATACTCTCGGGAGCTAGTATCATCGTAATTAGTTGTTGTCTTAATTAAATGCAAGTCAGACAATATAAGACATGCACATTCATTATGAACTAAGTTGAGAATAATAGGAGGCACGTTGACTGTAGGATATACAATTCCAAAAGGTTGGGCGCTTATGGTAGTTCCAGCCGCCCTTCAACTAAACCCAGGCACTTATGAGGATCCTCTAACCTTCAATCCATGGAGATGGCAGGTGGGTTGGTTTTTGTTTTGTTTTTTTTCCAAAGTTAAAATCTTGATATATACTCATCATGGACTAATTAGTTTTGGTGAGAATCCTTAATCTTTGTTCCTGTATTTGACTGATCTTTCATTTCATTATGGTATTAAAGAACATCTCAGCAAATGTGTCAGCAAAGAATTTCATACCATTTGGGGCAGGCATGACATCCTGTGCAGGAGCCGAGTTCAGCAAAGTTCTAATGGGTGTTTTCTTTCATATCTTGGTCACCAAATACAGGTACTTTATTTCTTATTCTTACATGCATTTATGTAGCACTTAGACAAGTTGAGCAAAAACTGATTTTTATTTTGTTAATTTATTGTATTTGAATTATGGCTGATTAAGGATGACTACAATCAAAGAAGGAGAGGTGATTCGATCCCCTGCTTTAGGATTTGGAGATGGTTTTCATATTCAGTTTTCAGCAAAGCATGGATGATTTATAGAGCTTAATACCGGATCTCGACATTTACTGTACAGTAAAAAAAAAAAAAAGAAAAAAGAAAAAGATCCCTAGTAAAAAAAAATCATCGCTTCCATATAGTATTAAATGTTAATAAAGTTGACGATGTTGGTCACACATTGTCTTTCACTTACACTAAATAAAAAGAATTTCTTTTAGTATTTTTAATTAAGCTCTCGGTCTCTGTATGTTTACAAGAATGAATGTGTGCCTGACCGTATATTTCATTAAATGATTTTTTTTTTTTTTTCTACTAAATCTTTTTACAATGTGAAGGTGGTAGTCTTTGGTCAGAAAAATACAATTTATGCAGTTATAAATAAGAAAATACTGCTGTCATACGTGTGATACACAAGCAGTGCTATAACATTAATAAAAATAAATAAATAAAAAAGCAATGTTACACCCTTCCCAGACCAAAAAAATGAATGCTCCATCGAACGCTGGATATGATCATTTTTTTTTATTCGATAATTATAAATGGGGATGAAAAGATTAAAACATTGGACATCTTCGTTGAAAATATAAAAAATGTGACTTTGACCAAGGCTTTTTGTACGTTTTTAGACCCCTTAAAACACAACTAGATTAACTTAGTTAATTAGCCAAGTGATTACTTAGTCAAATTAAACAGATCTAGGTTAATACAAATATATCATATCAATGTAAAGTGCGGAAAGTAAAGAACACAAAAATATGATGATCCAGAAAAACCAAACTTGTAAAAAACCTGGGGAAGATTTAACCTAACTATCCTCAAGGTAAACCGAATCCACTATAAAAGAATTGAAATTTACATAATAGCGACTTAGACAACTAACATCCTATTACTACCTCGAGTATGAAACTTACTACCACGACCACATGAGCTCCGCGTCCACGGACTACTTCTTTCTTGGATTCACAGCAAGCACAAGCACTCCTGCTTGCATATCTTTAAGCTCTTGAATCTGCAATTGAAACGATCACCAAGTTCTTGACATAGTCTTGATTATTGATAACCCTAAGTTTGTGTGAAGGCAAACACCTCTAGATCTCACAAAAGTTTCACACACACAACATAAAGAGTAACCTTAAAACGTGGCTAGGCTTTACCCTTTTATACCTAGGGCAAAACATAAAACCCTACACATTAAACGGGCTTGGGCTGAGTTAGAAAATTCTGCAAAAAAAAAAAAAAAAAATCTACATAAGCTTCAATTGATCAAGCCTAATTTTCGATCGATCGAGCCAGGCAGATTTACAGTGTAAATCTTGCAAAACACTCGATTGCAACTTTACATATAATTACACTTTGAGGAAGTCTAAATAAGACTAAAACATTTTGATCATGGTTTGCCAACATTACAAAATGAAGTTCTAATACATTAGTTCCTAATTCCTTAGAACCTAACAAACTCCCTCTTTGGCAATCCGTGACAAAATACACACTAAATAAAATGCTCAAAGTTTACATAAAAATAGCCCATTACAAAAATATTGTCCAACAAAACAAATCCAACTTAACCACTATCTATCAGTTACAAGTGTAGACAACAATACGACTGAATCAACTTGTATATTCCTGAAACACTAAACAAATGCATAAACGCATGTGTGGAAAATACAAGTAAAACAAAATAACTTCTTGATTTCACATAACACAAAATAAAGACATATATCATGAATAACCTCATAAATATAAATCAATAAGCAATGTGAAACAAGAAACATATACAATCAATGTATCTCCCCCTATCATGGACAACCCAAACAAAATACATCATGAGCCAAAAATGATAAATACAAAATGAAACACCTAGATACAATCTATAGCTCCACAGTTCCAAAACAAAAACAAAAAATCTCCCCCTAACAACAAAATCTCCTCTACAAATGTACTCCTCCTTTTTGTGACGAATTGTCAAAGGTCACTCACTCATCATCAAAAGGAGGTGGTGGAGGCGATCATCTAATATGCTCCAAATCCACTCGCAAAGCATGAAGCTCATCAAGCATGTCCACCAAAATCTAACCATGAGCTGCTTGAACGATCATGACAGTTTCCAACATACAACGAATGTCTGAATCATCTGAAGTAGATGGTGGAGGAATAGTAGCAGCAGCAGTAGCAGTCAGATCTATAGACGCCTCAGCTGCAGTATCACCTATAGAAGAGGGAGGAGGAGGTGCGACACCAGAAGGCTCAACCCTAGGACGTTTAAAGCTCGCTCTCATCTAAGTAGCCCTTTGCCTAAGAAAGGTGGCACCTATAGGAGTTATAATATGAACAGACTCAGACGTAGGTGTTGGGAAATTTAGACCCCAGTTGATAGAATTAACAAGTTTTAAATCTAAGTTGTTAATTAGATTTCTTATGAATAAAACTTGTTAAAAAAAACAAACATCAATATCATGTCAAAATCATATGCAGCGAAAAAGTAAATAAGACAAGATATGATGACCTAGGAAAACCAATGAAACAAACTAGTTTCATAGTAAAAAACCTAGGGGGAAACCTTCCCGAAAAGCAATCCACTATAGTAAAGAGAAGTTTCAGACCTAGTACAAAACATTTGTCTCTAGACTCTACAATCCCCATAGATGAACTCACAGCAGAAACCTTCTACCGCTTCAGAACCTTTGAACTCTTCAACATATGAACGCCATCCTTTTTATGTTGCACGGATCCTAGTACATGACTAACTCCTTTGCATGAATCCCAATACGTGACTCACTCACCAACTTCAGGAAGAAGAATGTTGGCTACAAAGTTCTTCACTTCATCTGCAATAAAGATCAAGAAACACTTGATTACAAAACCCTAAAGCGCAAAGACGCAGTAGCTTCTTTTGAAGAGAATAAGGCATCAATCACCTTTTTCATATGCTCTCCTTGTATTTTCTTTTTTGCGACGGCCTCTAAAATAAGCCTTATATAGGTTTAGGGTTGTGAGAAAAGAAACCTTACACAAATACAAAAGCCTGGCCCAAAAATCAAATCTAAAAATTCTGATTCCCGTAACCTCGATAGATAGCAGGTGTTGAGCAGGTGTCGAGTTTTAAACTTTGACAAATATAGCTATCGAGGAGGTGTCAAGAAGGTATCGAGGGGACAGAAACTTTCTCTATCAATCCACCAGGTGTTGAGAAGGTGTCGAGATTGTGATAAGAAAAAGCTTAAGAATCTCGATAGATAGCCAGCCGTCGAGAGGTGTCGAGCTATCTATCCAGCTTTATTGAACACCTTTTCTTCAATTGTTTCTTGGTCCAATCTTCATGACTTTAATACTAGACTTGAACAACATGTTTCTTCAAGTGTTAAACACATCTTAGATCTATCCAATTACAAGTAAAGTGCATTTTGTCAAAAGATTAGCCAATTATATAAAATATGTCCTTAACAATGGGAAAGTCCTCTAACCCTAAATGCAAAAGAATCCAATGAATGAAAACCGGAAAGAAAAGAGCGTGTGCAGTAGAACTACTCCTATGAACCTCAATCAAAGAATGAATGAAAAGATGAGGAAAGCTCATAGGAGCATCAGTAACAAGGGCAAACAAAAATGCACATCTCTCTATAGGAATGGTATGGAAATAAGAGATGGGCCAGATGGAATGGCAAGAAATCCAGAAAAAGAGATAATGAGTCTCGGTCAACTTGTGAGTGGTCATCTGAGGATCAGAACCCTATTGGATAGAAGTACCAGGAATAAATGACATAATGTCATCTAGGGGAAGAGAGTCATCATACGGATAAACAGGATGCTGAACCAGTGGCACCCAAAGAGCATCAGCCACTACCGAAGGAGTAATGGTGTACTCATCACCCCGTATCCAACTCCTCACAAGATTGTTGGAATCATAGGCGTGGACCGAGCCGTTTGAGTATGACTTTCTAATTAAGGTGGTCGAAGGAGGATGATCAACATCCAACAGAGGAAGCCAACCTCTATGCTCAAAGTTTCTCTGTATCTCACCATCTAACTCATCCAAAATGACCTTATGCTCAGCCCAAACATTTCTACGAAGATTCAACTTCTCATACGCTTCCTGGTTTTTCTCACTCAAAAATATCTCACTATCGAATGTGGGGGCAGAAGAAGAAGAAGAGGATTTCCTATTAGGTCTAGTCTTCCTAGACATGATGCTAAAGAGCAGAAGGACAAACATAGAAGAGATAGAAAAAAAGAAAAAAATTATATATATATATATATATATAAATAACAATTTTATATGATGCATGAACAATATCAACACATGATGTATGCTTTAATGCAGTGAGAATAAGTTCAATTTTACTTTAAAAACACAAAATTCCAAAAACCCCAAATTTTGAAAACCACTTTCAAAAAATCTCAACAAATTGATCAATTGATCATTACACTAATTAGAAAACAAATTAGAATGACCAAATCAATCAATCAAACAAGCCAATTTCATCAATTAAAGCTCAATTTAAGAAAATCCCCAAATTAGGTACTTTCAAGCCCTAGAAAATTAAAAATTTCCCAAATCATTAAATTTATCAAATTAAACCACAAGGATCATGTTTATAGCATCCCCCAAAAAAAACCCATTGATCAATTTTAAAAGAAAAGGCTTAAATCAACAAAAATCCCAATTTTCCTTAGGTTTGAAAATATCCCCAAAATGCATGAAAAAATGCATGAAACATGAAAATAAATAAAAATGGAGGGGTATAAAGGTCTTACTGTCCTTAGAGGACAAAAACCCTTGAAGAAATTTGAAGGAAAATGACAAAATTTGAGCTATGAATCTTAGACCGATCGAGTAGAGAGAGAGAGAGCTTTGAAAGTTTGAAAAAGTTTTTGAACATGTGCAAAGCTAAAGGTTTTAAAAAACTCTCCATGCAATTTTTGATTGATCGAAAATTACATTCGATTGATCCAGGACCAATCGAGCAGCGATTGAAACGTTTAGATCCAAACCAAAAAGTTAATCGCATTTTCGATCGGTCGAAAAATAGGTTCAATCGATCGAAAATCTGGAAAAAAAAAAAAAACATTTTTTTGAAAAACAGGCCAATTTTATGCAAAAACTCCTCAAAGCACATAATTTTATGAATAAAATGCATGAGCATGAAATGAAATATTTTTTAAAAATACAGTTTTAAACCCAGTTTTTCCAAAAATAAGATTTTCAATCAATTCTCCTTAAATTCTCAAACTTCAAACACATTTTGCATAACTATCAAGGAATTCTTCAACCTTGGTTGACCAAACCAAAATCACACACAATAATATGTACAAAGTTTAGCAAAGAGTAACTTGTATAGTGTGTGCAACTAGCAAAAGTTTGAGATACATGTGAGGTGATATGTGAATAGAAATCAAGCACAATTTCTACAAAATCCATCACATAGAATTTGAAAGAGACTAACACTTAAAGAGTTATATTATATAACTCCCACATCTCCTAGAAAACAAACTTGAAATCATGTAAGTTTCTTGATTTGCCTCATAATGTACACACCAATTTTATTTAATCAGAAACTTATTAAAGATAGCTGAAATAATGTACACACCAATTTTATTTGATTTAAAGTTATTATATCTCAATAATGTACACGCCAATTTTACCATTTAAACCGAGGCTACACCTTATGTTCTTTTTGTGCATGTGCTACACTTTCTCTAGCACAAAATTCTACGATATGTAGTAAGGTGTTCATAATTGGCTAGCAAGCAGTGGTGAGATGGTTATTTATGCCTTTCTCAAAAAGTTCAAGTCCGTCAATTAAAGGCATGTGACTTCAAGATCAAGATCATGTGATCAAAAATTATAAACATCTTCCTGCACAACATGTACTAGAAAGCTTCAACTAGTAAAGTTCAATAAGTAAGTTCATCTAAGCTAAACAAGGTACAAAAACATGTTATGTAAAAATAAATTGGCCAACCATGATTTCAATTCCAAGAAAAATAATGCAAAACACATTTTGCTTCCTTTTTTTTGTTTTATTTATTTTGAAAAAAAAAAAAAAACAATACTAGAATGAAATGCATGAATATTATGCAATGCAAATCCTAGAAAGACAAAACAAAAGCAGAACAAAAAAGAATAATGGTCACAAAGAGTAGAGCGATGAAGCACAAGAACCATGTCAGAAAGACTCAATTAGATCGAGCCTTTTGCATCCAAAACTTTTTAGATGCAACTCTAGCATTGGAGTTGTTCTTCATATTAGAATTCTAGGCAACTCCAGGATTGAAATAAAGGTTTAAAGCCTTTACCAACTCACCAATAAGTACCATAGGATCTTGTGCTTGAGGCACAGCTACTTTTGGCTTATTTGCTTGCTTAGCAACTTGCAACTTGAAATAGTTTGGATGAATGTGCCTAGACTTTCCACAAAAATGACAAACCCATGCAGGCTTATTATGCAACTTGCCCTTAGAAGGGTTAGGAGCCGTAGGTTTAGACTCTTAAAGATCAACCCTAATCTTCCTAGGAGGTGTAACTTCTACAGATTTAGTAGCCTCACTCACAGAAGGTTTGACAACCTCACTCACAGGGGGTTTAGAAGAAGGAACAAAGTTTGTGGAATGGGGTTCAGGCACAGAGATGCTTTCTACAAAACCTAAACTAGTTTTATCAGAGGGAGACTTTTGAACACTCAGCATGTGATAAAGTTTGGAGCTTGCAAACCTATTAGTTTGTTCTCCAGCAACAAATAGTTCAAGTTCCAAATTCTTAACTTTATCAAGCAAAAGCATGTTCTCATTCTTCACATTATACAACAATTCATTAGCATCAAACAGTTTCATAGGCAAATTTTTCTTTTCAAGTTCAAGAGACGCGATTTTCTTTAATCCTAAATCAACACTCATAGCATCCTTTGCAACAACTTTGCAAAGTTTATTGTAGATTTCTTGTAAATTTGCATCCTTAGAGAGCTCTCATCATAAGGGTTCTCCTCAATAGCAACACTTTCACCAACTACAGCAATAGCAATGAAAGTAATGAAGTTTCCATCCTTATCACTACTAGACTCATTGTTAGAAAC
This sequence comes from Quercus suber, assembly GCF_002906115.3. Classification (NCBI taxonomy): domain Eukaryota; kingdom Viridiplantae; phylum Streptophyta; class Magnoliopsida; order Fagales; family Fagaceae; genus Quercus; species Quercus suber. The sequence continues at coordinate 1,171,935 of NW_027069512.1, read as the reverse complement.
TTTATCATCACTAAGGGTTATAGCCATAGCCTTACCCTCAGACCTCAAGAATGTTAGACATTCAGATTTCACATAACCATAACTTTGACACCTAAAACATTGTTGACCCATAGAATTATTAGAAGGTTGACCAACATTTCTTTTTAGGATTTTCAGTGTTGTTCACCTTAGTATGATCATTCCTCCTAAAATTTCTAGGTTCAACATTGTTTTTACCTCTTGCCCTTCTGTTATTGTTCTTAAGAAAATTTCTAAAGTTCTTGGCAAGATAGGCAATCTCTGTAGCAAAGAGCTCATCATCAATTCCATTCACATCAACATTATCAACAAACTTAAGAGCCATTGATTTAGATTTGCTAGTCTTAGGTAGGTCCAACTCATAGGACTGAAGAGATCCTACAAGTTCATCAACAAGATGGAGTCCACATCCTTACTTTCAGTGATGACAGTCACTTTGAGTCTAAAATCCTAAGTCAAAGAACTAAGAATCTTCCTAACAATTTTAGGTTGATCAAAGATTTCACCCAAATTATATGCAGAATTAACAATATCATTAAGCTTAGCATAGAATTCATCAAAAGATTCATTATCAGACATCCTAATGCTTTCAAATCTAGTTGTTAATTACTGCAACTTATTGATTTTAACTGTCTTTGTACATTTATACACAGTCTTGAGGATATTCCAAGCAGTATGAGCAACCTCAACATTAGAGATTCTCTTAAATTCCTCCATAGAAATATCATTAAAGATAGTATTCATAGCCTTGCTATTAAAAGCGACTACTTCTTCCTAAGAAGTTTGCCACCCACCCACAAGAGTAGTGGGCTTCTCTCATCCGTATTCAATGGAGTTCTAGAATCTCTCATCAATAGATTTTAGGAATGCTTTCATCCTTACTTTCTAATAAGCATAATTATTCCCATCAAAGTTAGATGGAATAACAAGAGAGTGTCTGTGTTCCATGACAACTAGGGTCAAGGATTAGCTCTTAGATCAAAGGATCTACAATAAGAGAGCTACAAGCTTCGATACCACTTATACGCTTTTAAACCCCTTAAAACACAACCAGATTAACCTAATTAATTAGTCAAGTGATTACTTAGTCAAATTAAATAGATCTAGGTTAACACAAATATATCATATCAATGTAAAGTGTGGAAAGTAAAGAACACAAAAATATGATAACCCAAGAAAACCAATCTAGTAAAATACCTAAGAAGGATTTAACTTAGCTATTCTCAAGGTAAACCGAATCCACTATGAAAGAATTGAAGTTTACACAATAGCGACTTAGACCACTAACATCCTATTGCTACCTCGAGTAGAAAACTTACTACCACGACCACATGACAGCTTCGAGTCCACGGACTACTTCTTTCTTGGATTCACGGCAAGCACAAGCACTCCTGCTTGTATATCTTAAAGCTTTTAAATCTGCAATTGAAATGATCACCAAGTTCTTAACATATTCTTGATTCTTGATAACCCTAAGTATGTATGAAGGGAAACACCTCTAGATCTCACAAAAGATTTACACAGAGCATAAAGAGCAACCTCAAAACGTGGCTAGGGTTTATCCTTTTATACCTAGGGCAAAACATAAAACTCTACATGTCAAACGGGCTTGGGCTGAGTTGGAAAATTCTGTAGAAAAACAATTTGCACGAATTTCGATCGATCGAGCCAGGTAGATTTACACAGTAAATCTTGCAGAACACTTAATTCCAACTTTACATATAATTACACTTTGAGCAAGTCTAAACAAGACTAAAACATTTTGATCATGGTTTGCCAACATTACGAAATGAAGTTCTAATACATTAGTTCCTAATTCCTTAGTAAAATGGGGGAAAATTTTGTGAATAAGTGATTTTGATTGCTCTCTTTAAAAAAAAAAAAAAAAATGTTAGGAGTCAATAAGGTTATGTTTAGTAACAGTTTTTGTTTTCTATTTTCAAAAACTTATTTTTGGAAATATAAAGAAAAAAAAATTCTTGTATTTTTGAAATAAAAAACATGTTTGGTTAGTTGAAATTAAAAAGATAATTTTTTGAAGAAAAAATAGAAAATATTAAAATATGTTGTTACTAGGATTTGAACTCTAATGCTAACTTATTAAATAAGATAGATTCATTAAATTAAATGTGTATTTTCATTAACTTTTGAAAATTATAAACTAAAAACAGTCTTTTACATGTTTTCAGTTTCTTTCACAAATTGAGTTTTGATATGTTTTCTATCCATTTTGAGTTGTCAAACAAGTTTTTTAGTCTCAAAAATAGAAAATTATTTTTGTAAACAGAAAATAAAGGAAAAAAACAATTACCAAACATACCCTAAGCTTTCCCATATTTGACATAAGAATACAATCTATGGAGGCCTTTTTTGGAATTAGGGATACAAGATGTTGTAGCACGCAAGAGAAGAAATTTAAGATAGTTAATTACTGTATCTATGCAAGGCACGTGATCGTTATTCAAACATATTTGTACCTTGCTCTAGAATTTGAGACTTACAGGCGGCTAGGTCAATGACATGCCTAAGTTACAAAATAAAATATGGATGACCTCTTCCTTTCCTTTCTTCTACTAAAAATAAAAATAAATTAGAATTAGGAAAACAAAAATGTCTCTAATGTATCTGTCCAAGAATTATTCTTATCATAACTTCTACCACACATTTGTTTTACAACTATTTTACGTAATAGACTATGACATTTGTGATTTGTCACATTAGAACTATGGCAAAGTTGTGTCACAAAATGTTATGGTCTTAGATTTTCTTGCCCAATATATATATATATATATATATTATATCCCACTTTTTATCTTTTTTATTTTTAAGACTTCAACTATTTTATAAATAAATAAATAAAGTGAAAAGAATATGTAATAGTTGAAAATTTGTAATTGGTGGATTATGAAAGGTAAGACATAAAGTTTGTGTTCATGGATTGAGATTGTATGGTACAATATCTTTAAGAGAAGTGTTACGTCTACATTATTTTCACAACAAATTATAAGTGATAAGTTGTTATTAGTTCTAATTTGAAGCCACCTTTAAAATTAAAGAAGTGTTACGTCCATAACATTTTCACAACACTTTCACAACAAATCATAAGTAGTTAGTTGTTATTAGTACAAATTTGAACCTACCATTGAGATTACTTTTTTGCCCCAACAATAACAACTAATAATAACTTATCACTTAGAATTTGTTGTGAAAATATTATGGATATAGTATTTTTCTTAAAATTAACTTTTTTCTCCCACCAATAATAGCTAGTAACAACTTGCTATTGGATATTTTTATAAAAAAAATCATATTTTATTTTAATACTCATTTATATGAATTGAGGAGATCAAGTTAAGTGTGCAACTATTTGTGAATTATTATATGTTATAATAAGTGACCATATATACTAGCATTTTCTATTTGGTTAAATAGAAAGTCAAAATAGTTGACAATATTTCAAATAGGGCAAGACTTAGGTACTGTTCCTTATATTTTATTCTTAACATTTTGCCATGTGGTTTTTTTCTCATAGGATGGAAGTATATTTTTTAGTTAAGTAGTCACATGGTAGAATCTTAAGAAAGGAACAATACCTAAGATATCGTACATAATTTTTGTCCTTTCAAATATATATTCTGAAACTTTCTAAACGGCTTTGTAAAGTTCAACCACGTTATGGGCTATTGATTATCTATTGATTTCAATAGCATTATGACCATCTAAATGATAGAGAAATGCCATGACTACAACATTTTCACAACAAATCCTAAGTGGCAAGTTATTATTGGTTGTTATTATTGGAGAAAAAAGTAATCTCAGTGATATGTTCAAATTTAAACTAATAACAATTAACCACTTATGATTTGTTGTGAAAATCTTGTGGGCGTAGCACCTAACCACTTTTGATTCTGTTTTTTTGTTTAGACCCCTTAAAGAAAATTGTTTAGCCTAATATATTAGCTAAGTGATTACTTAGGTTAATTATTTAGATCTAGGTTAAAAAATAATAAATCATATCATGCAAAACAACAAAAAGTAAATAACACCACGATATGATGACCTAGGAAAACCAATGAAACAATTCGTTAGACACTTGTGTAATTAAATGGTACAACACCTCTTAGATCTCACAGGGAGTAACACACAAGTCTTCCAAAGGTCTCTAAAATGTAGCTAGGGTTTTCTTTTTATGTGTGGACAAATTGGATTGAAACCTTAAACGTTTTCGCGAGCTTGGGCCATGTTTTAAAATTCTGCAGAATCTAATTTCTACGATTCTCGATCGGATGAATCTAATTTTCGATCGATCGAGCATTGCAATTTTTGACTTTTCTTTTTTGCAATTAGCTCGAACTTGAACTTTGAAACATAAACCTTTGAGCAATGCCTAAACACACAGACTAGACAAGTTTTGTTCTCAGTTTGCCAACACATACCAAATAGAATTCTAAACATTTAATCCTAAATTTTTAAAACCTAACACATTCTTTGGCGAGGTACAAGTAACATGTCTGGCTAATATATATATAGAAAGAAATAAAAAGTTTTGGAATCACCTTATTTGGATTACTAAGCTATAGACTTTCAAAAAACAATTTTGTTGTTGTTCTAAACACTCACCATCTACTGGTTATTACTCTTAACAAAATATTTTATTTTTAACTCTATATTTTGGGAAAAGAAAGTTCTATAGAGAGCTTATATCCTGTGAGTAGTATAGGCCTGCAAGGATAATCAGCAAGGTGGCTGGATTGTTGTATCATTGGGATAATGTGCAGAAATTATTTGTCTAACTATAATGAATAAACTATAGATGAATGATTTGTCTCAAGATAGTGATTAGGTGCATGCCTCATCAGTGCCACCTCTTTTGGTATAACATTTTTGTGTAAATTTCAAGGAAAAGTAAGAGAATATCTCTCATTTGTTTCTAACACTTATCACCTAAGATTTGTTATAAAAGTGTTGTGGATATAGCAATTCTTTAACTTTAATGTCAGCCATTCAATAACCACTGCCCCGCCTTGCCGGTTTTTGTCTGGTCGTAAAATCCTTAAAATCTATGCTTCTACCAACCTACCAACAGCAGTTTTTGGTCTTTGCCAAAGTCAGATTGTGCCTAGACTATATGAGGTATATGGGTGTCAACTTTGGAGACAACCTTTGACAAAGTTGGTGAAAAAATAACAAGAGGGATTGTTCACGTGAAGCACAACGTGATGCTTTGTTGGAATTACGCACCATTTGCATAAAATTAAGTGCGTAAATCATCAGTTCGTGGTTTCCTTCCAACCCCTGTATATTTTGCATAAAATTTAACAAGTAGAAGAATAGTAGAACCAGCAGCAGCAGCCATGATACGGAAGCAATCGCAGCCTCTATTGATGCTAAAACCTCCATTTGCCTGTTGAGGAGTTCAAGCCACAGCTATGGGACACCACAAAGTGACACTTTTTGATGTCCCGCAGCCACGCGGTCTTTGAAAAAAATTTGATGGGATAATTGTTTTCAGAAGTGACACTTGCAAGCCTAATATTAGGTGCGATTTTTGCTTAATTAATGGTACCCGTGATATTAACAAAAAATCTACAAAGTTACAAACACTCCAGTGGTCCTTAGTTAGCTCATTCCCATGTCTTTTTGTAGCTTAAACCACAATTGCATATAATGTACATTCTGAGAATGTTCGGTCTTAGATACCCATTTTTTGTATCCTTCTCTGCTAGTTCTCTCCTTTGGCAATAAATGTTTTTCTTTTTCAATGGTGGGAAAATATATATATATATATATATATATTCCAAGTCGTCTTAAGTAAAACTTTTGAAAGTTCAAAAAGGGTATGAAACACCTTTGAACGTTTGGACCCAATTACAAAATTACCAATTCAAGCTTTATATCAAACAATTAATGTGCGGAACATGATAACAAGCTTATGACAGAATTGATAAATAATCTAAGTCAAATATAAACACATCCATAGCAGTAAATATAAAGCAAAGATAAAGAGAAGGAAGATACAAACACACGGACAACACACGATGTGTTATCGAAGAGGAAACCGAAGTCTCGCGTAAAACCTCTCCGCCCCCTCCAAGCAGTAAATAATCACTAAAGAATGTAGTTGGGATATATGAACAGCAGAAGACCTCCAAGCCTAATCTACCCAAGTACCTAAGCCCTCCAAGCTTCTTGCTCCAACGAGGTTACCGAACCTATTTCTTCTTTAGCTTCCCGATTCTGCTACTATACCATAGCATCAACCAATGTATATTGTTCCTTCCAAACTCTTCCCTTAGACCAAATGAACCTTCTCACAGACGTGGGTGTGGTGAGATAAGGATTTGGTCAATGACCTCTCAAGGATGTGACAATGGAGAGGAAGAGAGTAGAGGAATTTGTAGAGACTCTAAGGTAAAGATTGTGGATGAATCAATCTTGTTTTTCTTAGGGTTTCTCTCAAAAAATTCTCTCTAGAAACTCTAACAATTTAGTGGGTATAAGGGTCTATATATAGTGGGTGAGAAAGGAATGCGAAGAGTCAGTTTTTTAAATAAGGCTAATTGGCGGCTTGGCCTCGCAACTGGTCTGAGTAGCGAGTTCAAGCCGCGAGATAACGGCCTGGCCAGCCTGACTTTTGCCCTATAGTGCGACAGCTGGCCGACCTTCACTCCCCTGTGTGCTCTCATGTGCCAACAGTTGGCGGCTTCCAGTCGCGAGTAGTCGAAGTCCTAGCCGCGAATCTTTGCCTTCTTGCACATACTTGAGCTTTTCTTCACATCTTCTCACACACTCCCCTTACAATAATCCCCCTAAATACAGGGTTACTAAGTGTTAAATTACAAGAAAATTGGCACGGAATAAAACCAACAAGATGGTTGATAAATTTCAACCTTACAATCTTCAATGCTTCTCGCATGCTTATCTTATCCCTCTTATGAACCTATAAAAGGATGTCATTTTTAAGATCAAATCATGTATTATTATCACAGAGAGAGAGAGAGAGAGAGAGAGAGAGATAATAATACATGATTTAATCTTAAAAATGACATCCTTTTTTAAGATCATGGTGCCTCATGAAACAAAATTTCCGTGCTTTGTATTAGAAGCTTGGGTTAATGAACCTGGTGACCATTTTTCAAGTCCAATGTCCCTCTCCACCTACCAAATTTTCCAAAGACCATTGGAAGGATGATTTTGCTTCTGTTATATATATTCTTAAACAAAAGTGTGGAAGAAGACTCACGTTGTGGGGTTGAAAGGCATCTAGATCTAGCTTGACAAGATGCACATAAATCAGCTTATCCCATGTTAATTGTCACTATTGCCCTTTACAAATAATATCTGGATGCATAAGCTTCCTCTTAGCTAATTGCTTTCCAATAAAGTGTAATTGTTTTTGCAATAAGCCAATCATTGGAATGCTTCTATCTGAAGTTTTTATTGCAATTGGGCTTTGTTTAACTACTATGTTGTTTAAGCTTTTTTGAGGCTGTATAGCTTATAGTATGACTAAAAATTGTGGTTGATTTGTACAAACAGCATCTGTGGCCGCTCCTAAAAGTTGGCAGAGGCACTGGGACTGAAAGGGATGTTGCTGTTGTGGCCAATTTGAGTGCCAGGGTGGGATCCATCGGAGACAATCGCCTTGGGGGTTGGCACTCTTACCGATCTTCAAAGGCTGCACTTAATCAGTGAATGAATTCTTCCTTGAAGGCTTAGCATGGATTTTCTTGTTCAAATACTGCAACTAAATTTGACATAATTTTTTTTAGTAAAAAAGGGATGTGATCCTTGAGGTCATGCTCTTAGAGACGTGCTCAAGAAATACCGAACATGTGCATATTAAATAAAAATGTGTCTATTGAGGGGTCATAGTCTTTTGTATATAAATAGTTGTTTCCTTTCATTTGGTAACTTCTTTTCAAACTTCTTCTCTTTCATCTTCCTTAGAAACACAAGAAACCTATGGATCTTTTCCAAAATTGCTATTTGTAGAACTCAATAAATATGTGGTTGTATCCTGTAGAACCCAATAAACCTTACTAATTGAGGATACCCTTCACATTGAGGGCACAAATGAATCAACTTATAAACTGGTGACTAAACTAAGCAAGATCACTTCAGTTTAGTCAAACCTTACACAAAATACAACAACAACAAAGCCTTAGTCCCAAAATTTAGAGACGGCTATAAATTCTGGACAGATTAGATTGGGTCTATCACATGAATTCTTTTCCTCTATTCTATTCTATCTGAAATCATGTTCTCTATTACTTCCTTAATTGACATTTTTATTTTTTTTGGTATCAGCCCAATTTGGGTGGAAATAGGAGGAGGGGAGATCGCAGATTTTATGGGGCTGACCACTTTATAGTATAAAATGACTAATATATCCTTAACACTTAAAAAGAAATTGTAAGTGTTCTAATATATGAATTTATCTATCATTAATAAGAGCACAAAGGTAGAAGTAAGCGTTTTTATTTTATCTTCTTTTTGCAAACCAAACAAAAGAAATATACAATGCTCACATTTTCTTCTTTTCTTTCTTTCCTATATCCAAACACATCAAGAGATATATTTTGTTTTCTCTTTCCTTTTTCTTCCCCATTTCCTTTCTCTTCCCTTTCCCTATCTACAACCAAACATAGAGTAAGTGCTGCTTCCACCTGTCCCAGCGAGTCCCTTATGACCACCTGCACTCCTAATTTCTGTAATTGGGCAAAGATGCCCCCATAAACATTTATTTTGTAGTTAGGTGCTGACCACCGTGGATTCACTCTAGTCATAGGATTTGGAGGCGCTATATTAACCAGAAGACAACAAACAAAGTAAACAATACACATAAAAAAAAATAAAAAATAAAAAATAAAACTAAAATTAAATAGTTTTAAAGTCAAATCAAAGAGTGAACTGAAGAGTGTAAATTCAGTAGACAAACAGACTCGACAGAGGGTGAATGCAAGAAAAAGTGACATGACAAGAGTAAAATAAATTTTAGAACATAAACAATAGAATATAATTTATCAAATGGACTATTTCAACGCTACTTAACAATAGAATCACCTTTTCAGCAAAAAAAAAAAAAAAAAAAAAAAAAAAAAAAAAAAAAAATAAAAAAACCA